>NC_045164.1:26165826-26225826 GCF_900700415.2 Clupea harengus | reverse complement strand
GAAGCTCTCTTCCCTCTGTCTCTTTCTTTCTCTCTCTGTCAGATGCCATGTAGTCTGTCACAGTGTTTGTCTTTCTCAAACTCTCATGTGGTTTTAATGGGAATGGCAGTTTTCCCTGGGGGATGTTAGCATGCTAGGTCTTAGTGCATAAGAGAGTAAGGAAGGGGATGTTAGCATGCTAGGTCTTAGTTCATTAGAGAGTAAGGAGTGGAGTGGGGTGGAGCAGGGTAGCACAGATATTTTGCACACGGTTCTGAAGACATTTAAGTCGAGCCTCTGTTGGTGTCTCTTGTCCTCTGACAATGTTTTTGTTTTTTTCTGTCCTCTTGTCTCCTCCCTCCCGTCTTTCCAGCTCGCAAGCAGGAGATCATCAAGATCACGGAGCAGCTGATCGAGGCGATTAACAATGGAGACTTTGAGGCTTACACGTGAGTGTGCTGCACACCCTAATTACCACAGGCTGAGCCTTCTGTGCTGTCAGCGCCCCCTACTGCTCAGATCAGATCATAGGCCTGTCAGCGCCCCCTACTGCTCAGATCAGATCATAGGCCTGTCAGCGCCCCCTACTGCTCAGATCAGATCATAGGCCTGTCAGCGCCCCCTACTGCTCAGATCAGATCATAGGCCTGTCAGCGCCCCCTACTGGTCATAGGCCTGTCAGCGCCCCCTACTGCTCAGATCATAGGCCTGTCAGCGCCCCCTACTGCTCAGATCATAGGCCTGTCAGCGCCCCCTACTGCTCAGATCAGATCATAGGCCTGTCAGCGCCCCCTACTGCTCAGATCAGATCATAGCGCCCCCTACTGCTCAGATCAGATCATAGGCCTGTCAGCGCCCCCTACTGCTCAGATCAGATCATAGGCCTGTCAGCCATGTGGAGGAGTCTGAGAAGCTCCCACCACAACCCCTTATTAACATGGAGTTCCTGATGGAGTAATTGTGGTCTTTCTGCTGTGTGAAGAGTGTTAGAGGTGGTGGTGGGAAGAGAGAGAGAGAGAGAGAGAGAGTGTGTGTGTGTGTGTGTGTGTGTGTGTGTGTGTGTGTGTGTGTGTGTGTGTGAGAGGAGGCTTATGTTTTGTGTGCTCTTCTCTCGTAGGAGAATCTGCGACCCCGGCCTGACCTCCTTTGAGCCGGAGACGCTGGGGAACCTGGTGGAGGGCATGGACTTCCACAAGTTCTACTTTGAGAACTGTGAGTGCTCTGTAGCCAGTTCCCCATTGGCTGTTTTTTCCCCCAAATCATTATCAAAGCCCAGTTGGGTTCACTGGAAAACCGAATACCAACTTTCAGTTTGGAGGCCAGGACTGCCAATGTTGGATGCAAACCAGCAGCGGTGCTTGCTGTGAAGTGTCCACTTTTTAAGTTTCAACCCCAAAAAAGAAATCTGACCTGATGGATAACAAAAAGCTATTTGATCTTTTAGATAATGTCTGTTCGATATCCACTACTCAGCCCTTTTAATGTTTGACCAGCATAACAACATCATGTAGGGAATTTAATCAAGAGGGCCGTATGCAAGTTCTTATGGGTCTCACTACTCCACCGATTTATTATTATTATTTATTATTTATTATTTATTATTTATTATTTATTCTACCCACATGCCACCGTCCCCTTGGTCCAAATCCTTGATGAATGAATGGGTTTGTGAGGTCTGAATCACGCAGGGTTGCTGTATGTTGATACAAACGTGTTCAGAATGTGCACTTATCAGCACTTATCTGCAAGAACCCTGAAGTGGGTTATGAAGGGTGAAGGCATAGACCAGCCTGGACAGAGCTTTTAGGACATGCTTTAAATCTTTTTAATTTCACTACAGTGATAAATAATAAATAGATTCTCTAAAAGCTGAAAGATCTAACTATAAAAAGATGGAAGATGAAACTACAGAAGTATAAAAAAAAAAGAAGTAGGAAGGCTCTAAAAGCTGAAAGATCTAACTATAAAAAGATCGAAGATGAAACTACAGAAGTTAAAAAAAAAAAAAAAAAAAAGGTAGGAAGGCAGTCTCTGCAATTATGCCAGTTGATGCTAACGGTCCTCTGCTGCCCCCTGCAGTGCTGAGCAAGAACAGCAAGCCGGTGCACACGACCATCCTGAACCCGCACGTGCACCTGATCGGCGAGGACGCAGCATGCATCGCCTACATCCGCCTGACGCAGTACATGGACACGCAGGGGCGCCCGCGCAGCTGCCAGTCGGAGGAGACGCGCGTCTGGCACCGCCGCGAGGCCAAGTGGCTCAACGTGCACTTCCACTGCTCAGGAGCGCCCGCAGCACCTCTCCAGTGAACCTCCCCGGGCCACAGGTCTATCTCACACACACACACACACACACACACACACACACACACACACACACACACACACACTCACACTTCCACTGCTCAGGAGCGCCCGCAGCACCGCTCCAGTGAACCTCCCCGGGCCACAGGTCTCACACACACACACACACACACACACACACACACACACACACACACACACACACACACTTCCACTGCTCAGGAGCGCCCGCAGCACCTCTCCAGTGAACCTCCCCGGGCCACAGGTCTATCTCACACACACACACACGCACGCACACACACACACACACACACACACACACACACACACACACACACACACACACACACACACACACACACACACACACACACACACACACACACTCACACACACTCTCACACTTTCACCACACCACACATACTCATGGACTAATGTTCAAAAGTCCTCTTTTTAAGAGACACATTCATGCACTTACACACACACACACACACACACACACATAGTGTTCTTGTGCCTCAATTAGTAGAGGAGCTGGGAGAGCAAGGTTCTAACGACACTAAGATTATAGGTCTAATTACATGAGTACAAAGTACATAGTACAAATTACATATACACATTACACATTTCGTACTCATTTTGATCAGTAACTCTTATAGATGTGCTCCTGTTTGTTCCCAAACAGTAAAGTCTGTTCCCCTTCTTCTGCGTCTAGCTTGCCTGATGTCTGAAGCTGATTGGAGCATTTCTTCTCCGTGGTCGGGTTGGCGCCAGGTACCTGGTTGGAAGAGACCTCTTGAAGATTTGACACCAGAAGAGATAAAAAAATTTAAAAAAAACAACCGTAAAAAGTAAAATACGTATATCTTTCAAAAGCCTGTCGGGCAATACCACCACCACTACTACCACCACCTCCTCCTGTTGAGTCCAACCCCTAGCTACCAGACCAGGGAGCGTGGGGCTGGGGCAATCCTAGTCTTCTGGATGGTGCATGCTTCTAAAGGCCCTCAAGGGGGCACTGTCTCGTCCTTTCTTCACCATCTTTATTGCCTGTTGTTCAGAGAAGTTGTGTTTTTTTTTTTTTTTTTTGTTTGTTTGTTGTTTTTTTTTTTTTTTTTTTTAAAGGGTGTTTCAAAGTATTAACTAGTGCAACCTATTTGAAATTTGTCTGCAACTTCACGTCAAATCAAGAGGACTGAGAGTTTAGGAGTCGATTGCCGTTCAGAAATGTGAATTGTGTTCCTTTGTGTAAGAGCACACACCCATTTTAGAGACCGGTGATGTGAGGATTCCTTTGTTGGTGTTTTTTTGTTTATTCTTTGTTTGTTTTTTGTATGCAGAGATATGGGTGGGATGGTGGCCTGAAAGGGACTAAATTGTGTATAGCTAATATCAGAAGTTAAAAGCACCAAAGTGTAGACTTGTTTAGATGCATTTAGACATTAAAGAGATGTGTTAATGTTCCTTTTGTGGGGAGGGGGAGGGAACCGGGGTTCAAATGGAAATGTTTTTTTTTTTTTTAAGTATTGTGTTTATGTGAAACTCTTGATTTTTATCTCCTGAATGATGCTGTATTTGAAAGTATTTTGTGTTTAACAGAATTGTTTTAAAAGGGGAGGGGTGAACAGGGGCTTTATTTAACATTATGTATACATAGATATTTATACAGAGAAAGGTTAAAAAAAGGTCTTTAGTGTCAGGCTTCTGGGTGTGGAGGAGTGTGCAGTCTATGTGTGTGTGTGTGTGAATGAGTGAGTGTGTGTGTTCTCCAGCTCATTGCTGGCTCTGTTGTGCTTTTTTGAGAATTTGTTCCTCCCCTCTCTAACTCCTCCTACTTGCATGGCAGCCAGATGCCGTGAGCTGTGGTTGGCTGCGGACCTCAGGGCTCCGGCCCACTCTTCTGTCCTCAGCGACGCCCTCCCCCCCGGCTGTCGGAACCTGAAGTTGCAGAACACTCCCTGTTTGTTTGTGATTCGTTTCGGCGTTGTCAGAGTTCACTGTTACTGCCTCCAGTGCACTAAGGGGCGCTAAACACTACAACTCGGACCACAGCTCTCTCTCCTGCACACAGGCACTGATCTCAAAGTCCTTTTTTTATTGCATATCGTTTTTTCTATACTCTATGAAGCATGTTTGGTTGGTTTGTTTGTTCGTTGTTATGGGTGGGGGAGGGGTGGAGGAAATATGGCCTGTACTGTTTTTGCACATAAGCTTGAGACTCTATGCTGTTCTGTTCACATGCGGTGAACTCTTCCTCGCTTTTCTCTCTGCAACTTCAGGTTATAACTTCCCTGCCAAGGGTCTTTCAATTTTTTGTTTTAATTCCAGAGGAGAGGGACCCTGACATCCAGTCCGTAGCCAAGGAAGCCCCCTCAATATGTCCATGCACCTGTCTGTCCGGTGTCCTCGTTGTCCAAGTCCTGTTCTGAGTTTGTATCGTCTTTTGTTGTCCCTCCCTTACAACCCCCCCTCCCCCCTTTGCTGTTCACGGTTTATTGGTAGCAGGCGTGGGGGGGGGGGAGACACACACTGTTAAAGAGGAACACTGGGTATGCTGGGGTGTGGTGAGCGGTCACATGTTCAACTGCTGACGTCTGATTGATGGGATAGAAGAATGGAGTGTATCACGGGATAGAGGAAAGTTGAGGGGCTTAAGTCGAGCTGAAGGCAATTGAAGGTTTGAAGGCGTATTTGTTGCCGTTTTTGTTTGTAAATGTTCTTCCTGTTTAGTGTTTTGTAGTGTTTGTAGTGTTGGTATGGCTGATCTGGTCTTTTCTATTGGAGCTGGGCAGACTCACCTGGTGGCAGTCACTCACTGGGGGATGGAGACGGATCACTGAAGTCCCCTCCCTCTGTCCACCCCTGCGCGCACACACACACACACACACACACACACACACACACACACACACACACACACACACACAGAAATATTAACACGGAGACGGTTTCTCTGAATAACATGTTACACTTGTTGGCTAGACCTAATCACACGCATTCACTTGCATAAACACACCCCTCACTAATCATACAACTTAAGTACACAGGTGAATTTATACATGCACACACACAAACACAAACACGTGCAATGAGCTCCCTTTTAAAGAACATATCCGTGTGTCGATGGTGTAACAATTCAGCTGTTTCTTCACTGTGTTCCAAGTATAAAATGTGCTGCGTGTAACTTGTGCCGCCGGAGGGGTCAGGCTTGCTGTGTGGCCCTCGTTGACTTTTGTGTCGAGCAATAGTGCTTTGTTCCATAGTGCTCATGCCAGTCCTGGGCAGAGAGGAGACTAGGGGGGGGAAATCACTATCAGGAAGGAAGAAACGTTGCCGTCTATCTTGAAGACTTTTTAAAAAAAATAAGAGAGAGAGAGAGAGAGGAAGTCTAAACTCTGCCCAAGTCATCTCACGTGTGTGTGTGTGTGTGCGCTTGTCGTGAGCTCCCCCCCCCTCACCCACACCGTGCACCAGCCCAGCTTGCCACCCCCCCCCCAGGGGCGCACCGTGACGCCCACCCCCACTTTCTCCATCAGACGCCCCTTCCTTACGCCCCGCACCACCTTGCGATGTGTAGTTCTGACTTGCGTGATGTTTTTAACTGTATCGTTCGGTCCTACAGGGGGCCTGTGTCTGGCTTTCTTGCGCCCCCAGTGAACCACCACCCTCCCCGCCTCGTACCCATCCCCTCCCCTCCCCTCCCCTCCCCTCCCCTCTCCACCTAACTGTTGTGTCATTCATTCAGCCTTGGGAATGTTCATTTGTAAGAGTTATCAATGCAGTCTGCTTAAGCACCGCCATAGTCCAGAAAAAAAAAGACTTTGAAAGGGATGACCGAGAAACAAATAAGATAATCGAGGTCTAAACATGACGCCCTGCGTAGCGCTAAGCCCGCCCGCTGCAGGACTATGAGGGCCGTTATGTACTAAACAGTCGAAAAGAGAAAAATAACAATAAATCCCGAAAAGCCACTCACTTTACCTACTAAACATATATGCAGTTTTACAAGTGGAGGAAATATGCATGTCTACTTTCTGGTAATAATTTTCACTGTCTGTGTTAACTTCAAAAATGGAAATCTATGTGTGTGTTACCTGCATCCTCAAGGTGATGAAATGGCTCTGTCTCCGATACTACAATGAAGTGATGTATCATGTTTTTAATGGACAAAAGATTAACAAAGCCTTAGCTTGGTATGTTCCCCTATATTAGTGAATTTATTGCTTTTAAACCATATGCTATGGGGCTTCATATGACTATACTCTTGAGTTTTAAAATTGGATGCTGGATTTTTTTGCATGACCATATGATTAATAAAACCATGAATTAAAAAAAAAAATATCAAGTGTTTGTTTGAATGTTGGTGGATCATCATAGATTTGTTATTGAAATGATCTGAAGGTATTTAATAAAAATAACATTTCAATGCTGGTCATCTGTCCTTTTTTTTCTTTTCTTTCTTCCTTTTACAACTTCAGACAATGTTGTACACTGTCCCAACGTCTGGCAGCTGTCCCAGGTGTGGATTTGAGAAGATTAATCGTGGACTAAATTTGATTTGCAATTCAGGCACCACTCACATTGCACTTGCATCCTCATCTGGGCTCATCCACTGCCTCAGCCCCCAGCCTGTTATATATAGACACTAACCAACACCTCAAATAATAGCATTGGCGTGATGTTTATGTCAACTATCTATATAGCTTTCAGTGTGACTGTCTTGGACCCTTTTGAAGAGCATTTGGCAGATACAGCATTAAGTTGACAAAAAAGAATAGGATAAAGATATTTTCAACCCAACACATGCTGAAAACAATAATGCTTTGTACTGACTACAAAATATGGTTGTTAACTAATTTTTTTTATTATTGTATTATTATGGTTAGTTTCTAATATGTTGGCACTCTGAGATTCTTCTGAATGAAGAGTGCATTACAAATTAAATTAATTATTATTATTATTATGGTGACCGTGGAGGGGAAAATAATCTTATTTCAGGGAGGATTCAGGCCTGATGTAAACAGCCCAGTGCTGGATACTTCCACACACACGCCGAGGGTGATGGGGTTAAAGTGCTGGTATGGGTTGTGTTGCTAGTCACTATTTAATTAAGGTTTCCAGCGAGGGATTCGGTTGATTTGGCAGTCACACCAGAATAACTACCGCAGCTCAAGCAGATTACTCTCCTGCTCGTGAAAACAAGGTGTCACTTTGTCTCCTCCAATCACCTTCGTGGGAATTACAGTGAGGAAAATAAGTATTTGAACCCCTGCCGATTTCGCAAGTTTAGCCACTTGCAAAGAAATGTGTGATCCTATAATTGTAATAGTAGGTGTATTTTAACAGTGAGAAACAGAATATCAACAAAACAATCCAGAAATCGGCAGGGGTTCAAATACTTATTTTCCCCACTGTACATGACCTGTTGGTTGGCGTCTGGCCATGCTGCCCCAAAGGTGCTTCAGCGCACCTCCACTGTAGTGGGGGCTTTGCGTTAGCATGGAAATGCTAACATCCATTGTGCTGCTGTCCCACGAGCAGTGACCTCTCGGTGACCTCTTGGCAGCGGTGCGGATGGGATTTTTGAACTGGGGGGGACGCTAATATCGCCTAATCAGCTGTGCAGAGTTATTAACTGATGATTGTCGCCTTACGTAGGGAGAGTGGTGGGGACGGATCGGGGTCACTATGAATCTGGGGGGGACATGCCTCTTGGGTCAGGACCCTGCTGGGACATCATATGTTCACTGACGTCAGTTCAGACGTTTATTTCCTACTGTGAGTAACCGTGTCATCATAGTGAAGTAGGTTAATATGTGACCTTTACAAATGGGGACTTACCCTTCCCGTAGGAGAAAACATGTTTTGTTTGAGTGAGCCTGGTTCTTGGAGTGGCCATGTTGGATTTTTGATCCATAACCTGATGTGGAGCTTCTTGTCGAGATAAGGTTATGACCGATGTTGTTCGAGATCTCCAGTTGAAGAGATCTGCCCTCTGAGAATATGTGGTTTATTTCACCAGATAAGGCTGGAGCTTTGGACGTCTGGAAGCCCTTTTTCTGAGTCCTCAAACTTAAGGGACCTTTCAAATAGTCATATTTGTATGTCAATGGGAGGTAATACTAACCACTACGTGACTGTTAAAAGATTTTCATGTCTTCCATCATGATCTTTCTCCGGCTCATAAAATGGAGTTGAATGTGTCTGATGAGTCTCAGGTGTCAGCAACGTGGTGTTTACCTGAAGCTCCCATTGCGAGTAGTTTCTCTGACGTCACCGTTCTCCTGATATCCCCCCCGGCCGCCCCAGCCAGCCCTCCCCTGTGTGGGAGCAGGGTTCTGGCCTCCTCTGTGTGGGAGCAGGGTTCTGGCCTCCTCTGTGTGGGAGCAGGGTTCTGGCCTCCTCTGTGTGGGAGCAGGGTTCTGGCCTCCTCTGTGTGGGAGCGGGGTTCTGGCCTCCTCTGTGTGGGAGCGGGGTTCTGGGTTCTGGGCTCCCCTGTGTAGGCGCAGGGTTCTGGGCTCACACCCCCAGCCAGCCCTCCCCTGTGTAGGCGCAGGGTTCTGGCCTCCTCTGTGTGGGAGCGGGGTTCTGGGTTCTGGCCTCCCCTGTGCAGGCAGCAGGGTTCTGGGCTCACAGGCCTATTTTTGGGAGGATATCTCAGCAGTGTCCTCTGAGTGACAGCACAAGTGTGCTACAGGACCCTCCCCTCCGCCGCCCCCCCCCCCCTCTCCTCGGGCACAGAATTCCACAGGTCTCTCTCTCTATTTTAACTCCCCAAGCCACAGTACCCCTATCAGCAACACACTGGTCAGGGAAAGGGAGGGGTGTGTGTGTGTGCGTGTGTGCGTGTGTGCGCGACTGCGCATGTGTGTGTCCATGCGTGTGCGCGAGCAATCGAGGGAGGGAGTGCCAACCGCAGGACACTGCAGCAGCCAGCACTTTGAGAGAGAATCGGCCCTTAGCTCTGTGAAAGGGGCCCCCGTGAAAGAAAAAACATGGACACATGGAGACGCTGAGGGCCCCCAGTCCCCCCTGACAGAAACACTGGCAGAACGAACACACACTCACCCTGAGGGACCCTGAAGGCCGGCGTCGTGAACACCATGGTGGCCGAGGAGGTTATCATCGCCCTGTCCGGAGGAGCGCCATGGGGCTTTCGACTGCAGGGAGGCATGGAGCACCAGAAGCCCCTTCAGGTGGCCAAGGTATGGGCTTCAACCCCTCAGCAGAGAGCGATAACCAATCGGTGGCTGTGGCTGTGGTTAGGAGCTGTAACACACCAGAATCAGCTGGGTGATCAAGTCCTCATGTGGTTCCATATCTGACTGTATTGATGAGACATTTTGTATTTATATAATTTTTATTATTATTATTATTATTATTTATATTATTATTAATATTTTGGAAGTTGGACATTAAGCTCAGGAAGTGCTGTTTTGGCCGTGAGTGCATGAAAGTGGAGGTAGCCACCGAGGGCAGAGGTGGAGGTGGAGATGGAGGAGGAGGAGGAGGAGGTGGAAGCGGAGGAGGAGGAGGAGGAGGTGGAGGAGGAGGTGGAGGTGGAAGCGGAGGAGGAGGAGGTGGAGGCCCTTTACTGGATCATATGCCTGCTGTGAAACAGGGCCTCATGAGGAGACAGTGCTGTGATTGATAGCGCTGAGAACACATAGCTTGGCGTGCATGCATGTAGGGCAGAGCTGGTTAACCTATATGCTGAATGTTGGGTTTCTGAATCATAGTGACCTGTGAGGAAGGGTAGCCTAAATATATATTTTTGAGAGATTAGCATCAACTATTACTAGCGAGTATCAAATTAATTTCCGTTTCCTGTTTTATAAAAGGATTCCAGTGTCTATATCTATGTACAGAACACCAAATATGCAAGCTGGAGGATAGCCTACATATTCTACTCTGCATTTGCTTAATGTTGATGCTGCAAAAAATACATGCATACCATAAGGCCCTTTGATGCCTTACTAGGTCCAGCTTTAGCTTGACAGTCTCGTGCAAGAAAGCTGGTATTTTCTGTGCAGTCTGGCCTACACTGGCTATTTAAATGGAGTTAAGATGCTAAAATGTAATGATGGATTTCCACATTATATACTCCAGCTTGTTGCCAAAGTATTTGGAGACAGATCTAGTACCTTCGCTTGATGTTTATTTAAGTCTCCCTGCAGGCAGGATATAAATGCCAGTACAGTGTGTTTCTGTGACTGCCCAAACTCTAGCTGAATTTACAAGTGTTGAGCTAGCAGAAAGTTATTTTTTCATGGGGGCTATTCTGGTAGACGGAGAAGCTAGCTGAAGCTCCAGATGGGGTTGCCTTAAGGTCAGGGGGGGGGGGGGTGTTTGTTTCAAGCTGTAGGAAAAATGTCCTGGTTTTATTTTTGTTTCAGCAAATCTTTAGTTAAAGAGCAGCAGACCAAATGTATCTATTCTGACAAATGTTGAGACTAACATGACATTGTCATTTCTCAGCCACTTGATTGTTTGGTACAGCTTTTTCATCTTTCTTACTATATTGGATCAACTGCTTTTCTTCGTTCTCTTTTAGTATACTATTTCGGTAGTATTCACACTTCTAATATACTTTATTTCGTGTGAAATTCACCTGTGTTGTGTCACTGATCAGCTGACCCGTGAGTAAATAGGTCACAGTAACCCCCTCTGGTCCTTGGAGGTGGCCGGCATGCGGCACGGAAGCCCCCTGTTCCCGTCCCAGTAGCTCCTGATCCAGACCACCTGACTGATGATTCACACACACACACACACCCACACACACACACACACACACACACACACACACACACACACACACACACACACACACACACACACACACACAGCTCTTCATCCACTCAATCCCAGGCCAGAACATTCCGCAGATGGCCTGGTTTATCTCTCACACAGGTGTTAGTCTCAGGGCGGCACGGAGCGAGTTGCTTTGAGCGAGGGCCTCCTGATAATGTGTTGACTAAGACGGCACAAGTAGCACATACAGACTCTGGTGGGAAATTCTTAAGCACCTGTGTCCTGAGGCCATAACAAGCCCCCCCCCCCTCAAGGATACCGACTGACTCACAGTTGATATCCTCCACACAAAGTCAGGAGCCCATTGGGTGGATTAGTCGTGGAGGGTCTTTGATTTAATTACGACATCACAAATGCCACCGCCGAGTATTTTAGGGGCGAGCTTGATTGATTGGTCCCCTGTTTGACCTCCAGCATGTCTGCCTCCACCAAGGCAACCATCTTGACATTTGTTTATAAAACAAGCGAGTGTTGTCGCTGGAGGCATGGCACCGGGCCAGCTGAAATGCTGATGGCACGGTCTTGGCTTGGCTGACATTTCACAATCAGAGTGGAAGGACAAGGCCACACTTGTGTTGGCATCTGGACAGCACCCACTTCTGGGCCATTGTACAGCATACAAAAACAGCCTCGGCCAGTTGCAGGAACTAAACGATGTTTCAAGAACGACAAGCCCCATGTTGAGATGACTCAATATAGACTCTCACCCAATATTCCTTTACATCATAGTTACTTTTGGATTCAAATAAATCTATAATCTATCTCTAACGTCTGGTGATCACAGGAATGTCTAGGGCCTTAGCTCCTAGCCTGTGCTTCTGGGGTAAATGTGTGTTGTTGTGCGTCTGGGGTAAATGTGTGTTGTTGATGCTGGCGTCTCCCTCTGCTGGTGCAGGTGCGGAAGCGGAGCAAGGCGTGCCGAGCGGGTCTCCGGGAGGGGGACGAGCTGGTGTCGATCAACGAGAGCACGTGCGGTGGCCTCTCCCACGCCCAGGCGATGGCCATCGTCGACGGCTCCCCCGGCACTTTACACATACGAGTCAAGAGGTCAGACATCTGTACCGCCTCTGGGCTTTAAAAAAATCCTAATTAATTAATATTAACATGAACTACTACTCCTACTCCTTGCAATACTACTACTACTAATACATTAAATTGTTTTAGATTTCATCTAGATTTTATTGAGCTTGATATTGGCTTGCAGTATCAATCATTTTGTTCTGTAAAGATCTTGACATAAGTAACATTTTAAATTGTTGAATTGCAATTGCATATGAGATCCCCAGTCCGTCCCCCTCAAACTCCACCCTCTCCTCCCAGGACTCCGGCAGGTTTCCAGTCAGTGGTCCTGCTGCCCCGCGCCCCGTCGCCCCGCATCGATAAAGAGTACCGCGCCACCCTGCGAGCCATGTCACCCCCTGGCGCCAGCCGATCCCAGCAGGCGTCCGTGCGGCAGGTCCACCGGGGCGCCTTCTTGTCCCCCACCGGTACCACCGGCACGAGCCGCAGCGGCCTGACCTCCCCGCCGGGCAGCGAGGCCTACTACGGCGAGACGGACAGCGATGCCGACGTGGTGGCCCAGGAGCGGCAAAGGCGCCAGAAGCGCAGCAGCCCCAGGATCAGCTGCCCGGGCAAGGCCGGCCGCGCGTCCCCCGAGGGAGGCGAGACCTCCGAGATGAGCGGCTACGACAGCGCCCCGGACCCGTCCTTCTGCGGGCTGGAGATGCTGCCGGGTGTGGCTCGCCGGGAGGTCATCTTCCAGCCGCCTCCGCCCTGCACCTGGTCCTCGCAGACCTCCACGGAGACGTCGTCCATGAGCGCGGACGACCAGAGCCCCAGAGAGGACAGCGGCTTCCAGGAACTGTCCGCCGTGCCCCTGGTATCCCCGGAGAGGGCCAAGGGGGCCATGATGCTGAGCTCCCACAGGCAGCTGGTGCCCATGGTTGGGCCTGTGGACATGCCCCGAGATGAAGAACTCACCGTCACCTACATGGACAAGGCCAAGCAAGCCAGTAAGTATGCCATGTGCCTCTTGTAATGATTACTTTAGCGTCTGCTAAATGACTAAATGTAAATGTAAATGTAAATGTACTTGCTCGATTTTCCTTAATTCGTTTTCATGCCAGTTATGACACTAATGAGAAGATGAACTGGCTTCATAATATTACGTGGAAATTCTGCAAGAGAACACTCAAGGAGATGGCCAGACCTCCTAAGCATGAAAGGACTACTCTTGGCTTTCAAATGACTCTTGTTTATTTTGAATCCTTTCTGTTATAAACTATATTTGTCCTATTGAAACTATATTTGTCCTATTGAAACATTAGAAAAGAATAATAGACATGAGCCGGCCCAACAGGGCCGTCACACTGGAATGTTTGGAGGGACCAAAAAGCTAATCAACAACACCATTTGAGACATCGTCCAATCCTGTGGAAAGGTATTTCCTGTGTGCAAAGCACTTTATCAGAGTAGGAGAGATAAATATCACCTACTAATTAGGTTATTCACCCAATCAATTGAGAGAAGAACCTTTGAATAGGTATTCTCTCAGGTAACTAGCCAACACATGTCTTGAGTGACAATATGCCAGTCAACATGTAACGCAGAGGGAAGTGGAGGCAGTCACCCTGGGCCTGCCTCGCAGGACTGGGACTATAGTGGAGACCGTCACCCTGGGTCTGTCCAGCAGGACTGGGACTATAGTGGAGGCAGTCACAGTAAGTAGAGGCACAGAGGCAGTCAGGACAGGGACTATAGTGGAGGCCGTCACCCTGGTTCTGTCCAGCAGGACTGGGACTATAGTGGAGGCAGTCACCCTGGGTCTGTGGAGGCAGTCACCCTGGGTCTGTCCAGCAGGACTGGGACTATAGTGAATGCAGTCACCCTGGGTCTGTCCAGCAGGACTGGGACTATAGTGGAGGCCGTCAGGACTGGGACTATAGTGGAGGCAGTCACCCTGGGTCTGTCCAGCAGGACTGGGACTATAGTGGAGGCCGTCAGGACTGGGACTATAGTGGAGGCAGTCACCCTGGGTCTGTCCAGCAGGACTGGGACTATATTTGTTCTCTGCTTCAGTGGTCCGATAACCTGAGCACCTCCTCTTCTAGCTGGCACAGGCACCTACAGCTGCTATCTGGTATCAAGTAGCAGACTTACTCTTTCCCTCCCTCTCTTTCTCTCTCCCCACCCCTCCTTCCCTCCCTCTCTTTCTTTCTCTCTCTCCACACCTCCTTCCCTCCCTTTCTTTCTCTCTCTCCACACCTCCTTCCCTTCATCTCTCTCTCTCTCAACACCTCCTTCCCTTCCTACTTCTTTCTCTCTCCCCCTCCCTCTTCTTTTCTCTTCTTCCTACGCCTCATCTCAGTTTCTCAATCCTTCCATCCTTCCTCCACGTGTTCTTTCCATCACTGCCTTAAGCCTACATTACATTGCACACACACACACACACACACACACACACACACACACATCTCTTGAGGCTCAGCTGAGGAATGTGTGCTTGTCTGTAGACCCTGAGATGTGGAACTGGAACGGCACTGGGTTCCATCATCATGTTATTGTTATGGATATTTCAGCTCTTTACACAAGACACATTTGGCAAATGTAGGTCTGTCAAAATGTCCATACGGCCATATCTATCTACATTCCTGTCAGTTTCTTTTCTTCATTTCAGTATCCGTGATCGATGAGAACAAATGTAGTTCATGAAGCTCATGAACTCTTCCTTGCTTGAGAGAGAACAGTCACAAAAGACTTACAACTTCTGCACCTGATCTCTCTGCTCCTGGCACATTTAAACCGGAGCACAGAGGCCTGTGGCTATTTGAGGGAGTTCTGTTTCCAGGAGACCAGCAAATATAACGCCATAAATCTGCAGGTCTGCCCTCTTAGCACATGCCTCATGGTCAGGTGTCCTCACAAAGTGTATTTCACTTTGGGTTTGAAGATGTTCTTGATTTTCAACAAGCTGCACGGTCAAGTTTGATTTTGTATATTTTTGAGGAGATAGCTCTCCCCTGCCTGGTTTGGTGTATGTCTGACACTTAACCGTTTACTGATAATCTGATAAGCCACAGGCATGCTAAACGTTTTTTCACCGGATATAGAACCGTGTCAGTTCAAAAGATGGACGCTGCTAAACAGACTCTTCAAAAGGCATCTATGGAGATTGATGCTTGTTAAATATACTCCCAAAGCTGGTTTTAGCCCCTGATGTCACCAAGGGTCTCACGTAGATCTGCTCGTTAATCAATCACTTAACTCCTATGTGATCATGACCATAAGGGTATTAGCAAATATCCCAGCTAATCAGACAAGAGCCCTTGATGTGACAATCAGTTATATGGTAAAGAAAGTATAATTGAATGGTGCTTAAAAGCGTTGTAGCACTGTAATGTTGATGTTTTGTGGTTACTCTGTCTACAAAGATTTAAAGCAACACTATGCAACAAATTGCCATTTTTTGATGTCTGTTTTTATAGGCAACAATGTTTGGCATCATCTTCAATTCATTTTGATAGTGTATGATCATGTGAAGGACAAATAAATACACCTGCCTTTCCCACTTGCCATCCAGGATATGCACTATGTAGTTCTGTGTTCCGGGCTGGAACATCCCGCAAAATTGTGAGAAAACCTTTCAAAGCGTCACATTGCCAAATATATCACCAAAAGCAATGAGTAAGTAAGCCTTTGTCAGTGCCAACTGGGCTATTCAAGGCTTTTACAAGGGTTTTGCCTTTTAGGTAGTTAGCTAATTTTAGACCAAAACTACTTACTGTTGCTTTAATATGCGCTGCTACACCTGCGGAGAGTTACTTCCTGTCTCTTCAAACAACTCAGTCTTGAATTTCTCTGCGTTTCTCTTCTTCTTTTTGGCAGAGCTGAACCGTGGGGATAACGTCCAGGACAAGCAGGTGAAGGAGGCACGTGTTAAGTGCCGCACCATCGCCTCGTTGCTCACAGACGCCCCGAACCCCCACTCCAGAGGTGTGCTGATGTTCAAGAAGCGCCGGCAGCGTTCCAAGAAGTACACCCTCACCAGCTTCGGGAGCGTGGATGAGGACTTGCGCCAGGACTCGCAGGAAGAAGAAGACGGCATGTTCCCGGGCAGCGAGTCTGAGTTTGATGAGGACGGTTTCTCCGCTGCGCCGGATCCTACCTGGGACAGTGACTACCTGGACATGTTGGAGAAGCGCTCGGCGGGCGTGGCGGCCCATGCGGAGGACGCCCAGAGCGCGGGGCTCACCGGCACCTCCGGCAAAGGGGCTCAGCTGTTTGAGCAACAGCGGAAGAGAGGGGAAGAACACGCTAAGAAAGCAGCTATTGCACAGGCCCAGACACAGGTACAAGCACAGCCTTCACCACAGCTACAAGCACAGCCTTCACCACAGCTACAAGCACAGCCTTCACCACAGCTACAAGGACAGCCTTCACCACAGCTACAAGGACAGATGCAGATGCAGATGCAAAGCCTGATGCAACCGGAGCTGCAGACCCAAACCGTGCACAGTCTGACTCAGCCAGCTCACCAACCACAACCACAGATATCCCACATGCAGGTCCAGCCTTCCCCCCAGCCCCCGCCAGTGGCTCCCAAACCCCAACAGTACCCAAGAGAGGCCCCCCCACCCCAACAGTACCCAAGAGAGGCCCCCCCACCCCAACAGTACCCAAGAGAGGCCGCCCCACTGCCACAGAAGCCCCCTACTCTGCCTCCTGCTCCCGTCGTGGATGCTCAGTCCCTTCCGATGATGACTAACGGACTAACGGCCCCACAGGGCTATGTCATGTCGTTAGCCCCAGAGGTGGCTGTAGCCCCAGCTGTAACTCTCCCTGCAGGGCCTGCAGTGTCCACTCTAACCGCTCCAACTCCCACTCCACTTCCAGAGATTCCCTCAAGCTCAGTTCTGAACCGGACGGCTCGGCCATTCGCTCCAGGTTTCATCAGCAACCGCGCTGCCACCGCCCCGGTCGTCTTCCGCCCCGCTGTGGCTAAGAGGGCCCCCCGGCCCGTCTCCGTGGCTGTGGTACAGCATCCCTTCTCTGCAGGTGATGAAAGGAATATAAGTGCAATCTCTTTCTCAACCTCTATGTCTGCTCCTTTTCTCGCCCCGGCTCCCTCGGTTGTTGCCCCTGCACCAGCCCCTGTTCCAGCTGTGGTTCCCAGTGCTGCCAGTGTGCCACTAGGACCCATGAATCCTCCAGTCTATGTCGTTCCTGCTGTACCTATCCCCGCCCCTGTACCTACATTTGCCCCTGCCCCTGTACCTATGTCTGCCCCTGCCCCTATGTCTGCCCCTGTACCTATCTTGGCTCCTGCACCCATACCAGCTTCCCCTCAGCTGGCCAGGACCTCCTCATCAATGGAGAACATTCAGGTCCCTGCTCCGCCGGTCCCGATGGAACCATTAGCACCAGTGGCGGCAGTAACTATGGCAACGCACGTAGCGCCTCCGGCCCCTGCTCCCGTTCCGGTTCCCGCTCCAGCACCTGCACCAGTTGCTGCTGCTGCCACTAGCTTTGACCTCCCAGTCCCCACACCGACTGCAGCGATGCACCAGTCCAGACTGAGGGCCACTACGGCCGGGGGACGCAGCGGCTTCCTGGAGGAGGCCCGTCGGCGTAGCGCCGGCCGACGCATGTTCCACAAGCCAGAGGACAAGAAGAACTCGCCCAACCCGACGCTACTCTCCATGGTGCAGAACCTGGACGACCGACCCAGGCACAGATACTCCGATCCCGTGTCGTACGACTATGATTACGGGGAAGAAGACACAGACGAGGCCCGGGGGAAAGTCCCTCCGCCGGTGGCCCCGAAGCCACGCATCATCCCCGAAGTCACCCACATCCCCCAAGCAGAGGGACGGGGGGCTGAGCTCTTCGCCCGCAGGCAGAGCCGGATGGACCAGTACGTGGTGGACTCGCCAGTCTCGCCCACCTACCCACCGCAGCAGGCTCCCCAGCTGTACGGGTCGAACGCACGAGACCAGTCACCTACTCAGTCTCTTCCTCCACAGTGGAAATATTCTCCCAACGTCCGCGCTCCTCCGCCCATTGGCTACAACCCCTTACACGGGCCCATGTTTCCCCATGGGGCCTCAGCGTGACAACGCCAGGATGCCCCCGGATGCCCTGAGGGGGGCCCGGGGGGGTTACGGAGCTCAGAAGGAAGGAATCCAAGCCCTGGACTTCCTGAGGAGACAGCCATACCAGCTCAACTCGGCCATGTTCGGAGGAAGCTCCGCCCCCATGCAGCAGGCCACCAACCAGTACCAGTACCAGCCGCAGAGAGAGGGTTACACTCTGAACCCGCCCCGGCAGATCCCGGTGAAGGCGGCACGTGTCTACGAGATCAGACGCTTCTCCACACCCACGCCCACCTCCGCCCCAACCATGGCCCCGAAGGTTATTGCCCCGCGCTCCGCCACCACCCTTGGAGAACGCATCTCCCGCTCGGACATGATCTCTCCGCCTCCGGCGCCCCGGGCCCCTCCTCCGGTCCCATTTTCGGCCCCCAAAACTGCTCCTGTTCCATTCCCTCAAGCTGCTCACCCCGGGGGTCTTCCTGAGCTCCCCAAAATCTCTGCTAACCCCATTCCCAACGCCCACCCTGTGCCTTACACCCCAACAGCCATGTCAGGCCTGTCCTACGCTGGAGGCCTGCAGGCTGCCAAGCAGTTCAAGAGTGCACCTGAGCTCTGTGCCCTGCCGCCTCTGAGGCCCGCACCTGTACAGGTGCCCAAGCCGCGCTTTGTTGCCACACGGGGCGGTTTCCAGCCTCGCGTGTGGAGGCCAGGTACCCTGCCGCACTGAACGGGTGACCCCCACCTGTCTCCTGTGAAGTCAGAACACCACCCAGCACAAAGAGGGTCACACTACTGTGTTTTCATACAACCAGCTGCGGCTCCTAAACTGCTAACAATAAGACAACAAGATTATGAAAACATGCAAATGGTAGAGATCATAGAGTTCAGTTAGTGTGTGATAATATGTATAGCTCCGTTAAAAAAAGCTGTATCCATTCATGTTCAGTGTTTAGCATGCTAACAATAATCTGAACCCCCAAAATCAAATAAAAAGAACACGTGACTCGAATGCCGATACCTAATAGATATTTTGTGGAATTTGTCAGATAGACACTTGGCTGGTTTTGTCACTGCTATTTTTATTAGCCAGTATATCATCACGCAGCTTCTAATCTCTGTTCTAGGTCTTGGGTGGTGCGCTTACACTCACTGACAAGTGATGTTAACCACCGAGAATGTGTGGCTTTTAACTCCACGAGTCTGTGACGCTTTTCCAACTCTAAGAGAGATCATCTTACCATGACATATTTCTGAAACTTAAACCATGGCTTCACTTAGGGGACATTCATGAAATCCAACACATATGATCATCTTTATAAAATGGGGTCAGTGATTTGAGCTGGGAGTTCAGGTAACAGGAGAGAGTGCTGCCATTGACTGCATGGAGGCTACGGTCTGGCTGGGAAATACCTCGACAGTACAGGACGTCCACTTAAACCAATTCGAAAAATCAAGTTTTATAGACAGAGACACAGAGTCTTCTGATCCTCTAGCTCATTCTCTTGGCCTAGTGTCAGGTGCAGATGCTTATGTTTACCAGAACCACTAATGTGATGTGTGTATTGCTGGGTATCTCAGAGAGTGCTTCAACCTATATATATATATCTTTTGATGAAAACATGAAACAGAGTCCAGGAACTGGTCTGATCCCTGTCTGAGAACCCGTCCTGAGGTCTGCCATGTTGAACTGAGTTCGTTTTCTCCTGTCACTGTCTTTTTCAAGCTACTGAGTTAGCCGCTTGCTCCTGTCAGTTTATAGTGCCACATAAAACCCAGAAACACTTCAATCATGGAGCACAGGCTTGAGTTAAAAGTGCCGTTTCTGTTTTTTACGCCGTGCACTTCTCTGCTAGCTCAGTAGTCTTGCTTTGTGAAATACTCCCCAAGCAGAATAAGCTGAACCTGAAGACATTTTAAACTGAGTTCTATCTCTTCTACCTGCTGACTGAGCTCAGAGTAAAGAACATTTCAACTATGTTTGATTCATTTCTCCAGATCTTAGCAGTTACAACATTTAATCCCCTTTCACAGTGACGATGTGCAGGGTTGTGCTGTGAAGATCATGCTGAGCGCAGTGAGGAGGCAGGAGGTTTGCATTTGTGTTCCCTTGCGCTGGCTGGGGCAGGTCAATCAGAAATAATATCTGTGTTGGCAAGGCCTGACGTGAACAGGTGTTCTGCTGTCACAGCCTATTTGTGGAGCCGTGTAAGCGATGAACTAGCCTGGACCACCGCTGTCTGGGTGTTGGATGCTAAATATCCATCCTCAAAATGCATACAACTGAGTACTAAGATAATGTTTGTTTTGAGAAAAAAAAGAGGAAAAAAACACTTTGATCCCTGCTTTATTTTAACCTGTTTTCTATGAGGTCAAACTGGTTGAAATGAAAACGTTTGAGGCACATTTGAGACGGCCACAGAAACAGAACACAAACTGTTTGTGGTTGGTTGTGGTTGTAGGTTGAGATGAACAGACTAATACCTGAGGTAAATAATGCTAGTTTAGATCTTCATTTACACATGGAAACATGAAGGAATTTAATTTGAGGGGTCTAGCAGAGTTGGTCAAGTTAGTCACTGCCTGTTACCTCTTCCGTTGCTAGTCTTGTTTTTTTTTTCACAAGACAACGCAGCAGAAGGGTGAAGTGTAATTTGAACCGACTAACTGGCTGTATGTCAAAGTGTGACTTTACTCAGCCTTCAGTGAAGAAAGTGATACAGAATGACCGGGATCTAGGATCCTGTTTGAGGGCGTAGAGGGGGTAATTGAGAGAGGCAAAGAAAATTCCACTATATGTCTTTTTTTCAGAATGAAACGCTGAAAAACCATTGAAGAGAACGTGGGAGTAAGAGAGTGAAGACGTGGCGAGATTGAGACAGTATATTACATGTAGAAGCTAACATGGACTTTACCTTGAGAACAAGCTCTTTGGAGGTCCCTGTAAAGGGGGCCAGAGTAAAGTAAGTGTGTCGGGTAATACAGAGCAACACAGTTGGGCAGAGACACGACAGGGTCCATGATCACTCTCCCCTGCAATGAGTTTGTTGTTTTTGTTATTTTTTTGGCTGTTTTACTTGCATAAAAATGAAAGCTTGCATCAAATAGGCCTGTGTACATGGTTTATGTCCTGCTGTTGATGAATTAGAAGGTATTTTGCATTAAAAAAAGCTTGCTAAAAAAATGCATAATGTTACTCGTGTGGCAAGGATAATTGGAGAGTGAGTGCAAGCATGTCTGGTGTTTATGATGGTGTTTATGATGATATTTAAGGGCAGAATGTACTTTTCAGTAAGACACACGTCGTTTTTAACTGAATAAAAATAGACTTTGAAATGTAATCCAACCGTCTGTCTTGTGACTCAATTCTGCCCCGCACTGCTTCACCAGTGAACAGGTTGGCAACAGAGTAGGACTTCCATTTCACTTCAGAAACTCGCAGACTTTCACTCCGCACTTGACCTTTGGGGAATCCCTTCCAAAATCTTTGAAGGGCATTACTATTGGTTCAGACCAACCCCAAGCCATCCTATTGGCTCAAGAAGAGTCCACAAAACTTTGCATTTCAATGAACCCAGTGTCACAAGTTGAACGTGCACTTCTTGCAGCCAAGTAAGCAACCTAATGATGCATGTGTGACATAAATACAGAGTGCAGGAAATGGAGGGAAGGTCAGAGAAAGAAGAGAAATGGAAGGACACCAAAGACTCTGTTTGCTGGACCTAAAACTGTCAATGTATGCACCTTTAATTAAAAGGAATGCTAAATATTGCGTGGGAATGCAAAAGTTTATATGTGTATATATATATATATATATATATATATATATATATATATATCTATCTATCTATCTATCTATCTATATATATATATATATACAGTTTGTAGTAGTACAGTAATATATATATATATATATATATATATATTTATATATAAATAAAGCAAATGGCCCCTAAAATGCCATGGGCTTATTTTCTGAAAATGCCTAAAAACTCTTTAAATATAGTTAGCATTTTCTCATATTGCATACCAATTGCATTTTACTTTGCATGGCCAAATGTGTGGAAGTGCACATCTATTTTGAGAAAACTGAAAAGTAAAAGAAAACTAAAATATGTCAGGACATACATACGGCCATACTAGCAAAATGCTACAGGGAATACAGGTGAGGCATTTTTATAATTCTATGTTGACCATTTGGACGGCTATTATAAAAAGGAGCATTTACCCCTGAATGCTCACATTTCCCACATAACACACTTTCAAAACTCCCATTAAAGCTGGTTACTAACGGCCAAGTACATTTATGTTAGAATACAGTGAGCGCCGAAATGCTAATATTTTTCTGGCCAAGTATAATGGCCAAGGGGGGGTTCAACTACAACTTCTAAATGGTTTATGAGTAGCCAGAGGGCCTAGGTTAGCTCTTCAAATGTTCGCGTAGAAAACATACATTACTTGAACATATCAAAAGATCAGGTGTCCAAACGTATTTCCCTCCTGAACTGGACTTACCTCTGCTTTTTCAGATGATGTCATTTCTTATATCAAGGCACTAGTCTAACATTTGGAAAAGTAATCAAAGCGATTTATCGTGAATGAAGCCGACCTATTTATACAAGATGTTCTGAAATGGTCGGTTTGAAGAAAGCTTTGGTTGCAGCTGCAACCCATGAATGTACCGCACGGTGGCGATATTGCTCTAATAATTGGGGCGCGTGGAGTAGGAGACAGGTTTTACTTGGACGCCTTGCCTCATATGAAGCAGCACGTCATCTAATACATAAGGGGTGAAAACGTAAAAGGGACAGGGAATTGCACACAGAGACTTCAAAAAATGCACACATATCACAGGACTGAAAAGGATAACAGAAATACACACTAACATTAACACAAACACATTCTAAAATGGAACATTAGACACTGAACACTAGTACTTCACAGGCTTACACGCGCAGCATTATGGGGCGAACTATTACTCACACTACATGTGTGGACGCACACAAGGCAAATGATCAAGGCAATCAACACAAAAGTCGCCTTTCAACTGCAGGAACTCACTGTTTCCATTACGGTGCATGAAATACGGACCTTTCATATTTTGCTATTTGATCGCTACATCAAGTTCAAGTTCAAGTATTGTATTTGTCAGATGCACAGAACAACACTGAGTCAGACTGGGCACTGAAATTCTTAAGACAAGACACCGCACAACAACCTATCATAGCATAACATAAAATAACATAACATAACATATAAGTGCTCTGAACATAAATTACACATATAATAAACATATAATACATCTATTAAATATACAAAATAAATATACAATACAATCTGCTAAACATATAATACACATATAGCTATACTAACCTAATAAACCTATACTAACCTAAAGACAAATCAAGTGTGCCTGGTATCAGGTAGTGCAATATTACTGGTAGTGCAAACAGTAGATGAAACTGTAACATGTAAAGTGGCGAGACTGTATCATTGTCCATTTAAAAGCCTGATGGCCCTTGGAAAGAAACTGCTGTCCAATCTACGGGTGCGAGACCGAATCAATCCCGAGCACAACAAAATAATACCGTATCCAGCAGCACCAACATTAGGCCATTAAACCAGATATTTTCTAGATAAAGTTTGAATTGGTCAAATCGACAGTTGCATTTTACTCTAAAGTTGCACACTCGATGACAATCCAAAAAAAGGTTTACTGTGTTTATTGACTTCAATTCACTCACTTACATTTCAACTTATTCACACAAATGAGCGAATGAATGCACCATTGCCTTTTTTAATACACTTCCACATCTGAAAGAATAAATCTTGCTGGTTTAAAAGGGTTTGAGGGCTGCTCAGGACCTAAAAGTCTTGGCGATTCTGAAGTGGCCGCCCGAGCGAGCCATGGACCAGCTGGGGGACTCCTGTCACTGTTGACCAGCTGGGGGACTCCTGTCACTGCTGACCAGCTGGGGGACTCCTGTCCTGTCACTGCTGACCAGCTGGGGGACTCCTGTCACTGCTGACCAGCTGGGGGACTCCTGTCACTGTTGACCAGCTGGGGGACTCCTGTCACTGTTGACCAGCTGAGGGACTCCTGGCACTGCTGACCAGCTGGGGGACTCCTGTCACTGTTGACCAGCTGGGAGACTCCTGTCACTCACTGCTGACCAGCTGGGGGACTCCTGTCACTGTTGACCAGCTGGGGGAATCCTGTCACTCACTGTTGACCAGCTGGGGGAGTCCTGTCACTGTTGACCAGCTGGGGGACTCCTGTCACTCACTGTTGACCAGCTGGGGGAGTCCTGTCACTCACTGCTGACCAGCTGGGGGACTCCTGTCACCGTGGACCAGCTGGGGGACTCCTGTCACTGTTGACCAGCTGGGGGACTCCTGTCACTCACTGCTGACCAGCTGGGGGACTCCTGTCACTGTTGGTCGCTGCAGTGCTGTTGGGGAGGGGTCTTCCTCGCAGCGACTTCTTTCCTCTCATCTGCCCCCATCCCCATGCCTATGCAGAGCTTGGTGGCTGCCAAGCCTTGCGGTCTTGACTCTTCCAACCCAGGTAACATTTCGGGATGGACTAGGGAGATGGTGAACCCCGTATACACCAAACACGCTCAACACGGGATGCCTTGTAGGTTGCAGTCAATGTAAAGTCTATGGGCCTGGCCCAGCTTGCCGAGCCACCGCTGTGGCTGAGGTGCTGGGTTTTGAGGCGCTGGTGCCTAATGGCGTGTGGTGTGCCCAGGCGCTGGCTCCATCGGCTGCTCCTTCCCCGGGAGGGGGGGGGCGAGGCCAGGTCTAACCCCCCTCTTGGAACATCGCTCTTCGGCCGTGCCCCCTCCCGCTGCAGCTGGTCAATGAGATCCTCCACGTCTTCAAACATGGGCATCTTCTAATCCCACCTCTGACACCAATGTAGATGAAGCAGATGAAGCAGGAGAGAGGCCTCTCGTTGGTGTCTTGCCGTTTATTAAACAATACGACCTTCAGACAACTGATACAGAAGAGTAGACTCTAAAGGTCAACAGAAATACATGCTAACATTAACACAAGCTAGATAACACAAGTACTTTCTAAAATGGAACACCAGACACTGAATTAAACAATAACATTCTCACAGGCACACACACACACACACACACACACACACACACACACACAGCATTATGAGGCAAACTAGTATACACACGTTTGCAGAAGCGCATATCATATCATATCATATCATAAATGTGACACAAAAAGCGGAGCTGTCATGACCCTCTGTTGACCTGAGGTACAGCAGATCGCTACGCTACCCAGCTTCTCTATGCGCTCCACCCTACATTTAAGGACTATAATGTCCACAGTTTTCTTGGTCGTCTAGGGTTGTCTCCATTTTTTTTTCTATGTGTACAACTTGGTTGAAAAAAACCCAATTAATGTTATTGGCCCATGTCTCAGCTCAGTCTTCTCCATGTGTGTGTGTGTGTGTGTGTGTGTGTCAGCAAGAGGTGTGAGTAGATATGATGTCAGTGACTTGCTTTTCAGTGATTTGGGTGTTTTTTCAACCCTTCTACTCAGACGTCACTAATCCACAGGAAACTTGCTTGCTTGTATCCCCACATGTCTGACACGGAACATACTAAGGTTTGTGTCCCTAGGTGTGAGTTGCCGTCGGTGCTAACGCCCCCTGAAGTGGGCTAGGATCAAAACAGTTTTTGGGCAGTAGCTTGAAAACTGTTTTGCCAAAAATGATGAGGCGCATTGCCTTAGCTCATTACGAATCATTTGAGGAGAGGCGCCACACGGTGTATAATGTTCAGAGCAAAAATCTAGCACTTCACTAGCCAATATCGTGTGATGCAAACATTCTCTGGACACACGCCTGACTTTGTGAAGGTTCATCCATAGGGGGCGACACATTGACACATTTCAATATCTCAAGAACAACTAAAGCCAAGCTTTGTTTTATTTGGTATGCTTATATTCGGCTATTTGGAGTGGTCAAATCACTCAACCTGTCACTGCTTGGGAGCAGTTTGCACATCGTCTTGGACACTGATGATTGCAGCTATATTTTAACTATTTTAACTAACTAATTATTATGATAGTGTTATAAATGTAGATACTCTACATTTAGTATTTTTTTCAAACATATTCTTATCTGCAACTGATAGGCCTACATGTTATATATACATGTACACTTTTCAAAGCTTTGTCAATAAATGGCAAGTACAGGTATACAATTAAGCTCATATTGTTGATGCATTCATGTAAATTTCACAAAATAGTTCAATCATTCAAGATAGCACACTTTTCTTGGAGTGGAAAATATCTTGTTACTTTGCTTAATTCTCGCTCATTCTCACTTCTCTCAGTCATATAGCGCACCACTATGCATCACGTCTAGTATGAGAATGTTATGACAAGAGGTGTCGACAGGCACGTGCGATCCTCAACGGCTAAGCCACGACAGGCATCCACCTGACGGCTCTGACCCGTTGGGAAGAAAGAGGAATGACTGACGTCCAGCTTGTGAAAATGGCGGCTTCATAAATGAGAAGGTGAAAATCTGACCGGCGGCAGGGCCAAACTCACTAGAGGGGATGCTAAAGGTGTGTGTGTGTGTGTGTGTGTGTGGGGGGGGGGGGCGGGGGGGGGAGTCTCTTATAGTCTCACATACAAACACTCCCCAAGTCCACCCCAGGGCTATCTGATGACAACTGCGGCCCAGTCTCTCCCCTGTCCTCCCTCTGAGCTATATATAGGCCACCAAGCATCTGCAAGAAAGATATTGGTCCCTTGATATTCCCATCAGCACTTTGTGCCCTACAGAACACATTCAGCCCCCCCCCACAGCCAAACCCCGACTTCAACCCCCCTCCCCCCCCTCATCTGATCTGCCATCCACCGCCACTGACTGGATATCGCACTCCCCAAGATCTGGGTACAGACACAGGTTAAACTCACCCTGGGATTTATAAAGCTTTGGTTCAGATTGTTTTGAAGCTTTGCCTCTCTTCCCGGTTGTCATTTTAAGAACCTCTGCTTCAGTTTAGGACTCCCAAACCTGGGTAAGTAGTTTGTGATGAAGGCTTTTTAAACTAACAAAACTGCATGTGTTGTTTGGCAATGAATGGCAAACAGTAGGACTAGCAACAGTTGGTCCACGTCCCTGTTGAAATAAAAAGCCAACACAGATATTGCATAGCTGATTGGTTAAAAAAAACTCACAACTTATTGTTTATCTGGCAACTTGAAAGGTGTAATTTTCCAATGCAGCAGAATGATGGAAGTGCTACTAATATTGCTTCATAAATTTCCCCGCGTCCGGAGAGAATGTGCTGACCGCTCCTCTCTGATCGGCTGCAGTTTTTTTATGGTGTGCAAAGCCTGGGACATCCAGCTGGTGCGAAACCCGAGCTCTGTGCTCCTCTACTTGTGGTTGTTTAAGGTGGGGGGGTTCACAGGTCCCCACTTCAATCCCACCCTCATCTATCCTCACACAACTTTGAGGGCGATTCCATATTTATCACTAGAATTGTCTCAGCGTGTTTATGTGCACATACTTGTGAATGTGGGCGTGTGAGCGTGTTTCTGTGTGGGAGTGTTTGTGTGTGTGTGTGTGTGTGTGTGTGTATGTTGGTGACGCCATATTTGTCGCTAAAAGGTCTTGCTTCAAATTGGGGCTTTAAAAATAGCTGCGGTAGATTGTGTTACAGTCAAGTCGATGCAATTAGATGTACGCCATTAAAAGAGCCTTGAAGGAGCTGTAGAAACACTCAGAAGTACAGTGCAGGGGAAAACATGGGCAAAATATGTGGAGTGGAGGTTTACAATGTGGAGGTCACACCGTATGGGACTTCAATGAGTAAATCCCTCAAAGCAACTTTACTAAACTTCAGATTGTGAATTCACAAAAACCACTAAATTTAACATTCTGACTGTATTGTCATCCCATATGTGTTCTATAGCTTTCCCCAGTAGGAATAGGAGGAACAGGAGACTCCTGTGCCGGGAGAGGATGAATTTGGCCGCAGCATTCGCTGGAGACAGCATTTTCAGGACCCAAACAGAGCTAAAAATGACTGCAGACTAATGTTTACATTTGGCAGACATCTGGGTGTCCTGGGAATTTGAGGAATGTAGGGTCAGAGAGGTGTCTACTTAGGGGGTGATCTTGCGCATGGGATCAGGAGCTTGAATGCCACGGTTTCACTTTCCAGAGCTCAATCGATCATGCAATGCACATGTCAGCCAGTAGGGGGAAGCACCTCACCTTTCACGAGAGACATCCCCCCAATCTAAACTGTCACATACCAGTGGCTTTTTTCTCCCTCCAGTGGAATGTCTTTGAGTGCTTTGAAACTTGTAGATGTAATGAAAGCCTCAATCTGTCTGTCTTCGTTTCTCTCTTCAGTCTGCAGTCATGCCTCTCTCCGGAACTCCCGCGCCTCCAAACAAGCGGAGAAAGCCTTCCAAGATCGTCACCGACCTGTCTCACGTCTCTCAGAACGGTACCGCGGCGGCCACACACACACACACACACAAGCATTCCCCACGGGAGCGAACCTTTCTCATACTGACCCAGCCTATTACTGCCATTGCATGAAGCATAAACACAGCTCGTCGCACATGCAGCTATTTACATCAGTATAAGTAGCTCTAAAAGTAATTTACTGCAAACATTCCCCTTAAATTGTGTCACTCTGTTTACTTCATTAAAATCACTTATGACTTGGCAGGTATAAGGTCTCTCACGTAGACGAGAGGCTTCCTAAAACATAGGCGCAGCAAAGGCACAAACACACTTGAGTGGAGTGTTTAGCTGAGGAGGTGCCTAAGTCAGTGCAGGGGCAGGGGCACAAGTCCTAGGCGAGCGAGGGGAGGACATCTGCTCTTCCTGTTGTGGCAGCAGTCTGGGGATGCGGAGCGGAGAGGCCGAGCCAATCCCAGCAGGCAGCCAGCTGGTCCGAGGGCTGGCCGCTCTGGTGACTGCCTGCTCGGGTCACACCCTGGAGAACACAGAGGAGGGCGGAAAGAGGGAGAGAGAGAGATAGAGATAGATAGATAGAGAGAGATAAAGAGAGAGAGAGTGAGTGAGAGAGACAGAGAGAAAGAGAGAGAGAGAATTACTATTTTTAGCCCAATTATTCTGTTCATTTGAGACTTTGTCAAAATTTCAGGCCTCTTGTCATAGAAGTTACACTTGGCTGCGCTTCACATGGGCTAATGAGTGCGAGCCTGTCACATAGACAAACATTTATCCTGTGGATTTCACAGTAGAAATGCCATCTGTCTTTTGTAATTATCACTGTGATTGTCAACTGCCCCCCCCCCCCCCCCTCCAGAGGTCCAGTCGCGGGGTCCCTACTTCACTGAAATGTAATTGCTCCACAATCCCAAGGGAAGGAAACTATTAATTAACAGTCTTTAGCATCACTGTTACAGTTTCTGTGGAAGCCTGTGCGCTGTCACTGAGGTGTGTGTGTGTGTGTGTGTGTGTGTGTGTGTGTGTGTGTGTTCTGCTGAGGCTTAAAGACAGGAAAGGCATTTTTCAGTGAAGCGACAAGCTCTGTTAACACTTAACGTTAAAATACCCTTTGCCACATACAATCACATGTTCAGGTTGGGTTTTATATACCAGTATCACCTCCTGCGATGCTGAAAATATGCCCTTTAATTGTGAACTTTCACAAAACCGGTGGTGACACATAAGAACCATAACATTGCGGGGAAACAAATACTGCGTGACTCATATAATGTGTTTAATTAAATCCCTACTTAAAACAAAAAATATATAATCCAAATTAACCCATTCGTGCTGGCTATAAGATCTGCTTAACGTAATCAGTGTCAGTGCAACAAAACATGAGGGTGTTTTTACGCAGACTATGCTTATAATCAAATTAGAAACAAGCCAGCGAATAATACTTCTTTCCTCTTCCAGTCTCCGCTGCGGGTCAAAGCAGATTTACATGAGCAGAAGTGTGCCAGGGAGGGAGATCATTTGTACAGCTGCTATTTCCTCTCTCTGGCCTCCTTTGTGAACTACAGATCCGCCCCCTGATGAATGTGGCAATAAGGAAGCATATAGTAGCTCTCACAAAGACGCTATTTAGCCTGTCATTTGATAGGAAAATCCCTGGGCCCTTTTAACAGCAGCGACTCAAAGTGAGCTCTGACAGATCAGAATGCAATGGCGAGAGAGCCCTGGCGAGGCTAGCCCTGGAGTAAACAACAACAGGCTAGCCCTAGAGAAAACAACAACAACAGGCTAGCCCTAGAGAAAACAACAACAAAAAGCTCTACAAAACACTTGGCAGATAAAACATACACTACACAGTATGCAAAAATGTGGAGGTGTATCCTGTTCATGAATATTCATAAGTTATGCTTTCATCTACTGCTGAGGGAGTAAAGCAATTAAAGAACCGCCTTTGCCTATGTCAGGCTTAAGTGTTTGAGACCCAACATTTCCCAGGGAGTGCGGATGCCATGTGAGTTTTGGGATGATGGTTCATAGTGTGGAAACAGGGGAGACAACACAGATGTGACAATAATTCAACCTCATGATGCAGCATTCAGGCCTAACCCCATGCTGCGTGGGTACCTCCGCAGCTGGTTGTGCTCCCAATATTACCGAGAGGCAACCGACTCTCGTCCTGTAGTTTTTAACCTTGCACTTGAAAGGAGGTTCCGCTGTGATAAATGAAGGATTACGTGGCCTAAATTCGGAGCGTAGACATCAATGCATCATGTGCATGAGAGGACGAGCTGTGTAGCAGTTACAGGTACAAGTTTGGATGTGAAGAGGTCAGAACATTTACTCAGGGGATAACACTTGTCACCGACAGCATATGAACACAGCAACACACAAAGAACCACACAAACAAGTATTTACAAGAGACAATTCCTACTCTAGAAGTGTATTGTGACATTTTGTAAAGTCTTGTGTCACATCATATAGGAGCCAACATTCACTTTTCCTCACCTTTTTCATCACTCGTACTTAAAGTGTGTGTGCGTGTGTGTGTGTGATGTGTAGAGATTTCCTTAAAGGGTAACATAATCAAATGCTCTCACTCCTCTGTGTGGCACTGAGACATTCCTGATTCTTTATAAAGTAATATTTATTTAATTATAATTCATTGCTTGATATTTGAAAAGGTTTTCGCCCAAAGGGAAGTTAAAATAGACATAAATCCCCAAATATCACATCACCTGCAAATGTGTCAAAACATGTCATTTTACTAAATCGTGAGGTCCATGGACTTCACTGACCGTCTTACTGTTGACACCTCCTCTCCCCCCTCCAACACAGAGTTTGAGGCAGAGCCAGAGGCGTCTGAGTTTGACCTGGGCACAAAGATCCGGGCGCCCAGGGACGTCATGCTGGAGGAGCTGAACCTGATGAAGAACAAAGGCTCACAGATGTTCAAGATGAGGCAGGTGCGAGTGGCCAAGTTTATCTACGAGAACAACCCCGATGTCTTCAGCATTGGCTCTATGGTAAGCCATCACAACGCTCTTCAAAGCCCTAGAGACACTAGTATCAGTGACATATACAGTATATGAGCATTGGCTCTATGGTAAGCCATCACAACGCTCTTCAAAGCCCTAGAGACACTTGATGGAGATAATTTCCAAACACTGTTAATGACTTAAGAATATAATAATCAAGTGCCTTGTATTATTAATTACCTTATATGAATCATGTACTTATGTAAGCAGGAACATGGCTTTTCTGTGTTTCTGTGTGTGTGTAACTTAGAATATTAGGTGCCACTTAGTCTGCACATGTACAAGAGCATGTTTAGACCAGAGGTGATAAGAAGGTTCGAACTGTGCTTCTTCCGACCTTGCAAAACTTCCATCCTTGCCTCGGATATCAGAAATCCACCACGTGGTTATCTCGCTGAACGCTCAACTTCTGTCTATATAAACCTTGTGCGATGTGTTTATCAGGGCTTCACTTTCATACTTGTTTTGTGAGTGAGCCCAATTGCAATTGTTGTCTGTCTAATAAATATACTTATATGCAGCTCCGGAGTCCTGAGGTAACTAGGGTGAATTTTCACCTAACAACACTAGTATCAGTGACATATACAGTATATATTTATATATATATATATATATATATATATATATATACACATTCATGACATTTGAGTAACCTGCAATGCTCTGTTCATTCAGGGAAGCTAAAATGTATAAACGCACTTTAGGTATGAATGACGATGAAAGCACGAACCGTTAGTTGATGCCCCTCTCTCTCCTATAAATCTACAGTTTGTCCAGTTGAACATTACAGTAGCCATATTTGACAAGGTCATTGTTTCCGTCACCCAGGAGAACTTTGAGAAGCTCGTACCAAGCCTTGGGGGGGAGATGATGGATGTTGGCGGTCGCCTCGTCAGTAGACAGATGGTTGGCCAGGCAGGTTCAGAGGGCGCACCTGTGCCCCCTCCCAAACCGGGAAGCCATGGCAAGGGGGCGGGAGGAGCAGGAGGAGCAGGAGGAGCAGGAGGAGCAGGAGGAGCTGGAGGAGCAGGAGGAGCTGGAGGAGCTGGAGGAGCTGGAGCAGAGGGTGTGTGCAGGATGATCCCTAATGGTGAACACACTGCAACAAACAAACAAACAAACAAGGCTGACTTCAGTCAGTTCTTTATTGCCACAAGCGGCACACTGCAACACACACACGTGTATTTTATGGAGGCGACACAGGACACACACACACAAACACACGCAGGCCTGAGGTCGCTGTGAAATGTACGCTCTGCATTTGTCCCATCCCGGACCGTCCTTCCTCCAGGACGCCCCAGGAGCAGTGGGCAGCTTCTCAGCGCCCGGGGACGAAGTGAACCGTCCGTCTCGGTCACGGACGGACAGGAGAATGTTCTGTTTTTGCATGTTTTTTCTGTTGGGGGTTCTTACTTAGGCTTGGTTCAGTGTCCTAAATCCGTTTCCACACAGGTGCAGGTGGGAAAGCAGATGAGAAGAGTGCAGGCAAACGGGAGTATCTGAAGCTGTACGTCTCCCCGTGGGAGAGGGCCATGAAGGGCAACGAGGATCTGATATCAACCCTGACATCTCACATGCCGGCCCCTAAAAGGCACCAAGATCTGCCCAAATTCAAGAGCTTCAACAGGTGGGATTAATCAGTCTTAACACTATGTTATTGATTTTTTTGTTGTCTCTAACCCATCTTCATCTTAGTCACTCTTTCTCTCTCTCTCTCTCTCTCTCTCTCTATCTATCTCTCCCACTCTCTCTCAGTGTGTGTCTCTCACTCTATATTTCTCTCCCCCCCCTTTTTTTTAGGTCTGCCATTCCCTTTGGTGGCTTTGAGAAAGCATCCAAGCTCATGACCTTCCAGCTTCCAGAGGCCGAGGTGGTCGAGGAAGAGTCTGAACCAGCTGTGATGTACCAACAACACATCGCCACTCGGCCCTCCTTCAACCGCACCCCCATTGGGTGGGTGACCAGCGGTGAGTCCAGCAGCATCCACATGGAGCTGGACGCCATACCTTTTGATGGGGAGACAGACGACCTGTGAGGGAGACACACAGACATGCGCACACAAATATAACGAGACACCCTACCCCCCCCCTCAACTTCAGTACCCAAGATCATTCATAGCTTTGAATGAAGGCTGTTCTATTCTGATCTTTCCTACACACAAGCAGACACATGAGCAGAAACCATATCATATGTTTGACACTCTAATATTGCCCAAGGTCAGGGGTCATCAGGTCCGCAACCAGGGAAATTAAAGAGCCTCATGTATCGCTTATACGAGTGGTCTATTTTATTTGTATCAATTTGCTTAAGGCTTTATAGTAGAGAATGAACTATCTACATATTTACTCACGTCTTTATTATTTTTCCAAAGAGCTGAATTTAAAAACATTGGAAATATTATATCTTATCTCCTTTCCTGTATCTCACAAGAACTTTTGCATGACTTACGCATAACTTTTGAAATCTAGATAGGGTAGAGTGAGAGGTGAATGTTTTCCTACCCTTTTGTCATGTCATACTGTTGCACTTCAAGGTGGTAGGCATGATCGAAACTAAAGGCTCTTGCTTATGTTCCTTACAGACGGCAACCTGTACTTATCTATCTACTTGCTTCTGTAATGTTAAGGCTTGCAGCAGCACAACATATCAACTCATCTCTAGTTACAACATGTAGATACACATTGAAGGCTCTTAGCCTCAAAAAGGCTGACCTTGTGTCCTCTGACAGTCAGTTGCCTCTTTGTATGTCCTCGCTGCCATTTAATAAACATTTTCAAAGTGTAACAGTTTTGTTTTTATTCTGTTCAGCTCACTGAACATTCAAAATGATAAGATGTATGTCATGTATCTGTGTGTATGTATATGCAAGTATGCGCGCGCGTGTGCTTGTGTGCGTAGCCTACCCTAGAAGTTGTTAGGTTGTATTGCAAGGGAGGGGATGAAGACACTCTCCACACACCCTCTGAATCAATCCCATATGTAAAGAATTGTCGGTGAAATAGTTATCATGTGATAAGACTGAAAAGTTCTAAATATCATCGACATTCGCAAATTACTGATTTGACAACGTAACAGAAAAAATCCGACATCCCTACTCCTCTACATTTGTTCTCCTGATGTCGCACTAGTACCTGAAGGAAAACATCGCGAGATTTGGTTGCCTTGGCTGCAGCACAGAGTGACGCTAGAGGATGTTTGAGGTTTAGCGGCAGAGAAATCACCCGAAAATTTGCCTGACTAACGGAGGTAAACGACTCTGGGCCCGAGAAGGTGAGTTAAAGAACAGCATCTTTAGGGTACTTTTTCATGTATTATTTATACATTATGGTGGACAGGAGAACGGTAGAGCGACAGCGAATTTTGTTTAGACTTGAAGAAGTTATTGTAGCTAGCTACGCACATGCACATGTCTACAAGAAATTCAGAGTGACGTTCACCTTAAGGATGCATCAGACCCCATCTACCGTTGGAAGGACTGATGCTAGCATAGCTTTTTTATTTCGCGTGTGCCGATCAGCGAACATGACTGTTAGTTTCTTTTCAGTACACTGAAATATGGGCCAACATAATCTTAGGTACCAGTTTGTAAGTTTGTTACCATCAAGCTGTTGAATTCCAAAAGAGTAAACTAGCCAACGTTAGTATGTTGAGGACAGCCGAAAGCCCATTTAACCTGCTGACAAAGCAATCGCATCCCGTTGCTAGCTGTCTAATGAGTGCCTATTTAATCGGTGCTTTGTTGAAAGCGAAATAACCACAACAGGGTCCAGTTCCCACCCCTTTACAAATGTTGGGTTATTTCGTTTTCAGTCTGGATTACGATTTTTGCCCACTGCAGCAGCAGAGGGTGTCGTTGGTTGACACCACAGTACCCATGTGTTCGCTGAGTCTGAACTATCGATATGCCAGCTGAAAGCGCTTGCTGGGTCTTGTTCTCTGTCCGCAGTAGATCAGTTTTTATGTTGCCTTCTAGGTAACGTTTGTCTGGGAAAGAATAGGAGACCCGTTCATGACATTTTTCATCAAACACCAACTGTCTGCAGCATACTAATGGCGAAGCTGTTGATAATCTTGTAACGGGAATTCGGTTATCGTAGCGCATGAAATAGTTGAAACAACTGATGAACTCGGACTGAATAATCTAGCTTTAGGGATAGTTACACGTATTGCCTTTTAATGCTGCATTTTGCATGTCGGTAGGTCAAGTTGCTACGCAGTCAATAAGATAAAGACACTTTAAAGTGTCATATTTTCTGTACCTGATTATCTTGCTATTTGGTGATTTCTGATTTACAGAACATTTTCCCTTTTATGCAACACGTTTTCCAATTTGTTTTAAAGCCACACCCTGTCAGGATTCAGGATGGGTAATTACTGTAGGGATGGCATTTTATCTCCACACTCGAAATGCTAAAAAAGGAATTGGCACACTTTAGCGGGGTCTAAAACGGGATGGTGGAATATCGGTGGAATTATGCAGCAGTGGGCCAGCAGAAGTTTTGCAGAAACTTCGCTTCCCTCGGCATTCGTTGGGCTTTAAAATTTAAAAACCTTTATAGAATTGAGGAAGCACTTCTTCCACGCGAGCGCAACTAAACCCACCAAGCGGAAGCATACCTTCCCAATTCTGCTTTCAATCAGATATGACATAATGGATTGCGTAAACAAACAAACAGTAGCCTAATGGGGTACCTATTTAGCACTATGGGGCTAGTTCTAAATCAGAGGGATGGGGGATATTTGCCTGTTTTGATGTCACTACTTTCTCTCTCTCTCTCCCCCTCTTTCTCAGAGATTAGCTGAGAAAAAATAAATGTGAGTCCTGGCATGCATGCCAAAGTAGAGGAGGATTGTTATGTAAAAATTTGGGATGAATAAATTAACATACTGATGGTCACTTCTGGCGGAGTGCTTCAAGGCAGGCGTTCCCATGCACTCATCAAGGCTGAGCAGAGGAGTGGGGAGGTGTTGCGGGGACGATGTTTGGAAACGCACTGACTCAAGGTAGTGTAGTACCAGGAACAAGGCTAATTGGCTGTAGGCAAAATGCATGCTGGGACATTTTTCCAGACTCAGCTGTGGAGAATGCTCATGAAAGCTCATTCCAGGCTCTCAAATGAAGTTCGCACTGCAGGGAAACATTTAGCTGAAAACGGAACATGGATTTTCTTGCATAATTGGAATGTTTCTTTTGTTTAGAGGAGTTTCTCTCTAGATGGGCAGTATGTTCCAAAGCGATTAGCATGTCGTCTTGCTGCTTCGTAAATCTTACTGAAATTGCCAGCGGTGGGGTGAAATACATAATTCATTGAGCCATTGAGTGATGATTTCTGGGGTTGTTGTGAAAGGTCCGAGCACGTTCACCCCTGGGACTAGATGGGAACGCGAGGTGACAGAAGTGTCAAGATATAGACCACATCCGGTCATAAAACATCCTCCCTACTTATTGGCTTGTGTTGTATTTTTAAATTAAATTCAGTTTTGGGAAAGCAGAGGTACACTTTAAAGTTTAAAGGCCTCAATTCCCATTGAAAAAGAGAAAAGATGAAGATGTAACCCATAACCTGGTTCCCTCTCGCCAGTCTCTGATTAGACCCCTCACTACCTCAGCCTCTTTCTGGCGCATACATGGGCATCGAGAGCTCAGGCTTCTCACGCTCTTCTCATTATATGTGTGCCTTTTCTTGAGCTGCATTCTGAAGAGAGAGAGAGAGAGAGAGAGAGAGAGAGAGAGAGAGAGAGAGAGAGAGAGAGAGAGAGAGAGAGGAGAGAGGAGAGAGAAGAAGAGGAGGAAGGGGAGGGGAGGGGGAATCAGAGAGAGAGAAGAGAGAGAGAGAGAGAGAGAGAGAGAGAGAGAGACACACACAGAAAGAGAGATATACAGATACAGAGATAGAAGAAAAGTGGAAAGACCGAGAGACAGGTAACCCACGGAGGGAGAGGTTGTAGTCATGTCATTTTGCAGAGAGAAATTGCACAGGAAATGAGTCCTGCACATGGGGAATTGGATGGTTTCTGCTAGGATGATTACCTTGGAATGGGAAGGTGGGCGGCTGGTTGGTCGCTTGGCTATGGCTAAAAAGGTGCACTGTAGCCTCTGAGTCATACCCCACTGCCTGAAACCATAATGGCCTCGAACAGGTTGGCAGTGAGTGGGTGACGTCACCTTCTCATTCTCCGTGGCCTTTGTGTTTGGGATGTAAGGTGCCGGTGTGATCCTACTCTTATTGGGAGCGTAGCCTGTTTACCAAGGCGGCAGTGGTGAACAGATTGCATTCGATTGTACATGGTCCTCTAAACTACTGAATGGGTTTAAGAGAGATGGCACTTGTGGCAGTTTTTCGGTTCAGCTCATCATGTTCTGCAATGAAAGCATAAAATTGTGAGGAAATTATGTAATTACTAAAATTATAGGTGTTAATTACTTAAATTATAGGTGTAATTTCAGTGAAACACTTGCTGTACAAAGACACAGGTTGGACATTCTGCTGTTCCTTAATAATAATAATAATAATAATAATATAATAAAACTTTATTTATATAGCACCTTTCATGCAAAAGAATGCAGCTCAAAGACTAATAAAGACTAGGCCTATTTAACGGCTCGATCAAACGACAGGAACAGGCTAGGCTTACAATGTTGTGACAATGGCATGACACTTGAATGCTGGAGTTGATTGTTTTTTGACACATATTGTTTCCCTACCAACACAGACACTCTGCGTGGCCAGGGCTAATCACGGAGCTGAGAATAGTACAAAACAGGTTGGATAGCATCTGCTCCTTCTATTCTCATGTCAGAACACATCAAAAGCAGCAAAGAGAGATTTACCTGTGGAAGCGTGTAGAGAAGAAGAAATGCTCAACATACTATAACTGCAAATACTGACCTGTATTTGTCTCTCTGTTGTGTTATATGTCTTGTGTTTTTATAGTGTAAATATGTATATATATATATATATATATGTTCAATCTATATTTTTTTTGAGAGCTGCTACCTTAATTTCGTTGTACTTGTGCAATGACAAATAAATCTATTCTATTCTATTCTATATATGTCAGCCTTCACATATGGGATCATGTGTGCAGGCCGTTCACAGTTTCCATAGACAGTGATAATAGGGTTCTCTTATCGAACACATGGGAGTGATACAGTGCTACTGGACCGTGTGCTAATGCTAACTGACATCTTTTGACCTATAGGATCATTATGGGATGTCCGTGGGCTGCTTCTGTGGCTGGTTTTGTCAGAACGTGAGGTTCTGAGCGTAGAATAGCGGTTGATACATCAGCCTACATTACCACTCATGCAGTGGGCACATAACATGACCCGATACAATTGGTACATTCAGAGAAGTGCCCCTCTTAATGACCAGATACAGTTGGCACATTCAGAGAAGTGCCCTCTTAATGACCAGATACAGTTGGTACATTCAGAGAAGTGCCCTCTTAATATCCTGTCCTCCGTGAGTTCACCCCGAGCAGTGACCGATTGGCTGTTCATGTGTCGTGTAATTAGGAAGCTTTCATGTGCTGTGCAGAGGTCAATGGAAGCCTCATGCCGTCCAGGCTGATTTTGTTTTTGGCAAATTTTTCCTTGATGATGAGTCTTACGTTTAGATAAGGTTTCTAAAACAAAAGGTTGAACCTTCTGTAAGTTTGGCCTGTTGCATACTTGTAGGCCAAGGAAACACGCTCTAGACCTGATTTGCTGTTAGCATACTACAAACATTGCTTGACAGACAGTGTGAGTGAATCATGAATTAGTAACACATTAAGATACAGCCACAAAGGGGAAGAACTGCATCGTATGAAAGGGTTTAGAAAAAAGGACAAAAACAAGATCACTGGCAGTGTGGAATTCATTCCTGAAAGTCATGTGAGGTTCTGTTCCGGGAACAGACAGGATTCCACAGTGGTGAGTAGTAGTTGTGTGCGGGTCAGTGAGGAGGGCTGAACGAGGCATTGGCTGATGGTTCGCAACTGAGTTCTTCTGTCAACCCCACCCCTTGGGTTTTGGGGCCAGTGTCTGACCCCCCTGACCCCGCCGTCATCTAATAGGTCAGGGGAGGTCGGCTGGAAATGAATACGGCAAATTGGAATCCATAACATGGACGATGACGGTTTGTATTCAAATTTGTAGCTGACCTGTAGAATTTAATTTCAGGACAGTTAATCAATGAAACTGTCACATATTCTGAAGTGTTTTCAGGCAGTACACACACACACACACACACACAACACACACACACACACGCACACACACACACACACACACACACACAGCCTGCTTGCCTCTCCAGTGCTTATTCTAAACTCATTTTAAGAAAGTCCAGGCCCAACGAACAACAAAGGCACCCCTGGTAGTAGATGAGAGGAACATGTTGTATAATAACCTCAAAGGGTCTTTGATGCTGATTTGGGGACAGTGTGTTTGGTACAGAGAGCATTGTTCTGTCCCTGTCAACAAAGAACTGGGACACTTCCTGATTGCACTCTTTCATGATAGATGGACATTTCTCAGAAGTGTTGTAAAAAAAACGCTCACGATGTGCACGTGGGCTGAAGATGTGATAGTAGAGCCAAACAATTAATAACAGCCTAATGTAGGCCATCTCCTGTGTTTGTTTAATCGTCTCTTTGACTGTCGCTTTTTTTCTCTTTGTTTAGCCAACAGTTCCTCTTTAGTCAGCACTGAGGTACAGAACTTGTTGCCTCCTTTTTTTATTTCTATTTTTTAAAAAAGAGAAAACCTCTTGAACATGATTAATGCATTTCTGTTTTTCCCAGAACTGGTAATGAGAACGCCGCCGCCTCCTCCACCCACTCTAAATCAGGAGCCGAAGGATCTGCAGGTGCCTCCTCTGGTGCTGAAAGGCACACAGCCTAACTGACCAATTTAGCTCACTTACCGGAGAGAACGAGGCCCCATTATCAGACATCTGCCTTTGGCTCGGTAAAAAAACACTCTGATTGGTGTTTTGGCAGAGGTGTGTGTGATAAGGACAGAAGGTCTATCCGAGAGGTTTGACCAGTGGAGCAGCATCTCTGAGCTTGTGCTCTGACCACCTCTGTGCATTCTAAGTTGTGAAAGATTCTCATGTTGTTGTTTTTTATAATTGCGAATTCTTGATGAAAATGGCAATGCTGTATTTTCTAGATTCAGCCCGAGTTAGCTTGATATCGTGATGGAGTAGGCAGGAGACTCTTGTGTGGCTGGTGAGGAGAATTTGTTTATTCAGAATGACGAAGTGTCCATAAGGCGATGTCTCAGCAACATGATGTTCACAGAATTCTTCTTCTTCTTCTTCTTCTTCTTCTTCTTCTCTTGCATGAACATGGCGCCAGCTCACATGACATGGGTGGATGGAAACATTTGTCATGAAATAAAATAATGCCATGAAATAAAAACCACTGAAATCCTTCAGTTAAATGCAGCTAAGATCCAGCTTTTCTGTAAGACATGGGTCATAAACAGAGACAGAGCTGAACTTGAATTTATCTCTATGGCAGTGAAGGCGTGTGTAACCAGAAATTGGCTACAGATGGTACCAGATGTCTCAAAGTTTTTGAAACACTTTTATAAGGATCCATTTGTTAAAAAGGGCAGTGTACATCTGGACAATGATGACTTTTCTGTTGTCATTTTAGGGTGGCTTATTAGAGAAGTGGACATTGGACTTTTGGGCAACGCTGAGTAATTGGCTTGCTTCAGTGAAACCAATCTGTTTGTCGAGGCAAAAGCGTCAAGGTTCTTTCGGTCTGAGTTGTTGTTATCCAAAGACTGAGCTCTGTGTGAAGTATGTTATCTCATAAATCTCTCTTTGCATACAAGGCTCTTGTTCTACGCTTCTTCTGTTTTTGAGCTGATAGTAAGCCTACAAAATGGGAGTGTGTTTACAAATCCCAATTTACACTCAAAAGGGGCTTTGGTGCGGATTGGTAGTTTGGTTTCACACTGCAACATAGAATGAATGAATGAATGAATGAATGAAGGAACGAATGAATTAAAGAATGAGCGAGACCTCCTCACGGGCGTCAGAAGGTGAAAAAAAACGTTTGATATAAATGAAAAATAAAATCTAGAACCATAGGTCTGGTTTGCCGTAATGCAAACCAGCGTAAAAGGCCTGGATTGATATCTTCTTTATCAAATCAGTACATTTCCTTAATTATTAAGATATATCTTATATTATATATCTATATTTATCATATGTGCACAATGCTTATTCCTTTGTTTACAGTGTCGGTACTAAGCATTCATTTGGGGAAGAGGGGTGGATTGAAACCACAGAAAGACTAATGCTTTGCCCTCAGCGACGCTTTGGGGCCTGTCCCTTTAAAGATTCAGAGAGTCACGGGAGGTAGGCGGGGAGATGGGAGGGGTTTCCTGAGGAAACAGGTGTGTGCCGATAGGGATGATGTCACTGTTTATGTGTCACCTGGGGGAGACTTGCGTGAAGTTCTCAGTAATACACAGCTGCTGTCGTGTCCGGGACACAGACGACTACCACCCCGTTGTAGTGAGTACCAAGAACACCTCCTCCTGACATATTGAGAGTGCCTTTTGTGTCAAAGGGAAAGGTTATCTTGCATGACTATGGGACTAATGGGATTAGCCGGAGCTTTGCTGGTTGGCAGGTGTGACCAATGCTCAGCAGTCAATGAATGAAACCGTAGTAAGCGAGCTTCCTGACGGACACGTTTGCCCACACAGAAGCTGACACTACAGTCATTCAGTCATGCAGGATACTGTGCAGTAGACCTATGAAATTGTATTTTATGTTTGAATATCCAGCCAGCGCTGGAGAGAGTGGAAGAGTCCTGTTGTTGTGTAGGACGAATGGTGCTTTATTCTTGGCTGGAGTGGTAGCTGGGATCAAGCCTGTGTGCATACCTGTGTTTGCTTGTATAAACATTGAGGGCCTGGTTCTGTGCGAGCCCTTGTGGTTTTATGGTGCTTCTGTCTGTCTGATTCATAATGAGCCTGAGTCACAAGGGCACCATGCCTGTGTGGAGTTCAGCGAGGGCAATGCCTCTGGAGATGATGTCATATCTGGAGGAATATTTTGCATGGCTGGGCGCTGGAAGCGGCCTCCGTCCTCCTCTCGACTCCGTCCTCCTCCTCCTCCGTCCTCCTCTCGACTCCGTCCTCCTCCTCCTCCGTCCTCCTCTCGACTCCGTCCTCCTCCATCCTCCTCTCGACTCCGTCCTCCTCCTCCTCCGTCCTCCTCCTCCTCCATCCTCCTCTCGACTTGTCAGTAATGGAAAAGTGTTCTTCCTAGCCTGGATGCCTTTGTTTGTTATGTCTTGTTTTATTTAAAGCTGCGGTGGCAAACGTTTTTTTTTAGCCTAATAGCTGTCGGTTGATTTATGCCAGACCTGTTCTGTTGTGAATATCTTGTCATTTGTCCTTGCCAGATCAGAGAGAAGGAGAGAGGGAAAGAGAGAGGGAAAGAGAGAGGGCAAGGGAGAGGGCAAGGGAGAGGGAAAGAGAGAGGGAAAGAGAGAGGGAAAGAGAGATGGAAAGAGAGAGAGGGAGAGAGAGGGAGAGAGAGGGAGAGAGAAGAAGAAAGAAAAAAACTCATGTTGACTCAGAGCAGTGTCATCCTCTCAAAGTGACTAAAGAAAGACATGCAGCATATTTGCTCCCATCTGTCTTTCAAATGAGACTGTCGTGAAGTGCGTGCTCAGTCAAGAATGGGCATGGCTCCTGTCTGGGCTCCTTCCATCTTAACTCATTACACCATGGCTTGATGGCATGAGTAATTGAGGAGCCAGTGCTGAATGTAGCGTGTTCAGGGTTAATCATCCAACACGGTAGGCACAGCATGTTGGGTGCGTGGGCGGTGCCCTTTAAAGAGTGATGTCATACAGGAAGTGGACATAGTGAAATGGGATTGTGTTTGCTGAGCACTATTCGTCCTCATCCCATTTTTTTTTGAATTTTTTTTTTTTTGTGCTGACTGTTTGAACTGGAGGTGATGTTTGTTGTCATACCAGAACAGAAGCAGGACGTGGTGGTAGTTGTTGTGGTCGGGACACAGGTCATCAAACACTGAACAACCTTTTGACATTACTTCTGTACGTGACTAGGTAGTTCTGTTTTTCAGAAATGTATTTATATTTATTTATTTATTTATTTATTTATTTATTTTAGCCACAATGGCCTGCAGGCTGCTCTCCCTAGCACATTGCCTGTATAAGCTCAAGGAAAAACAGGTTATATATTATTGGTTTGTTTTTATATCTCTCAGAAGGAAACTGTCAATCTGTCAATCTTGTGTCAAACAGTACAGTAATGTGCTGGCATGGATTAGTGACACGCTCTTCAGAGTTTATTTAAAAAAAAAAAAAAAAAAAAAAGAAGATAAAAGAAAAACAAATCCTTAAGTGTTGTGACAGGCGTCCATAACATACACCCCCACGATGACTGAAAAACATAAACTATGAACAAAGAATGTTAATTGGGTTGCGTTTGCCCCCCCCCCCCCCCCTTTCTAAATAGGCCATACAGGGCCTCTGGGGTGGAAGAGAGGAAGCTTGTCTTTGAACTGAAAGAGGTGCCATTGTTACCAGGAAAACTCTTTGTTTTCAACATCAGCATTTGTCTCTGGGGGGGGGGGGGGCGGGGTGGCTTATGGTGGGAAACCGTTCTAATTCTCAACACAAACCGCTTGACAAGTAGCAAAAGAATGAAGGCATTGTTTTATCCCCCCTTTCTGTAAATGTTGGATTAAACTTGTCAGTGGTTCCTCATCAGCCTTCGTGTTTCCTGAACTGCTCGATCGCAGGATAGTGATTGAGTTTCTGGCTCATTCTCTGAGTTCGGTTAGTGAAGGCTTATGGCTTGTGCTTCAGGCCTGTGTCATTACTGATGGCACTGACTTCTCAAGGGTCTGCTCTGTACAGGTCCTACATATAGCAATGTGTAAGGCATAATACATATAGGTTTAATTACATATAGCAATGTGTGAGGCACAATACATATAGGTTTAATTACATATAGCAATGTGTAAGGCATAATACAGTACTATAGGTTTTGCGAGAAATGACTGCTATAAGATACTATTAAGGCTACATATTCGCTTGCCTTGTGTCTGAGAGAAAAATGCCTGTGGTATTGCTAGTGTATACTCGTCTCTCTCTCCTCTCAGTCCCACTGCAGAACATCTTTTTTTAATAAAGCAAAGCAGTATATTGTGCATCTGAGATCAAATTCAAATCCTATGGCCTACCAACAGTCTAAATAAACTCAGAGCAGCAGACGACAGTCCTTTGAGCATTCTAATTTCTTAGATCTGTGTTAAATCACATTCAAATCGCCATGTTGTAATTATCATTCTCTATTCTGTTATCAGGGGCGCTTTGTTGAGTTTTGCTCTTGTATGCTAATATATGAACATGATGGGAACAGCAAACGGTTTCCTTCCCCCTTTGGGATGTAAATTAATTAAGTCATGCCTGATGTTTGCTGTAGTAAAAACCAAGGCTGTTTCTGAAGGTAAACATGCTTTTCCCCATAATCTTCCATCTTTTCTCAAAGGCACTTGTAGACGCACAGTTCCGTTAAGGAGTTAGGGTTCTGTATGGCTGGAGTTAGGGTTCTGTATGGATGGAGTTAGGGTTCTGTATGGATGGAGTTAGGGTTCCGTATGGATGGAGTTAGGGTTCCGTATGGATGGAGTTAGGGTTCCGTATGGATGGAGTTAGGGTTCTGTATGGATGGAGTTAGGGTTCCGTATGGATGGAGTTAGGGTTCTGTATGGATGGAGTTAGGGTTCTGTATGGATGGAGTTAGGGTTCCGTATGGATTGAGTTAGGGTTCTGTATGGATGGAGTTAGGGTTCTGTATGGATGGAGTTAGGGTTCTGTATGGATGGAGTTAGGGTTCCGTATGGATGGAGTTAGGGTTCCGTATGGATTGAGTTAGGGTTCTGTATGGATGGAGTTAAGGTTCTGTATGGATGGAGGACCCAACGGTTCACCCAGATTGGGTCGTTTGTCGTTTTATGGCACATTGATAGGCTCTTTTATGAGCATCATGGGTCAGACTATAAAGCGATAGACACCCAGAGGAAAAGCACAGGCAGTGGCTGCACACAGACGTTGGGCCTGGCCTGTTTCCCCCCCCCCAGTCTGGCTCATGTCCAGGTTAAACTGTAACATTGCCTTGTTAATTATCCATGGGTGGAGGAGTTGCATCCAGCGCCGGGTGTAATTTTCATTCAGCCATCAGACACAGCCTGTAAACATGTCTGCTGCTCAGACTCTCGCCAAGCTCCTGACACAAAACACAGCTCGCTGTTTGCCCTTTCCTTGTTTTCTTTAAAAAATGACATTTTGTCACGTTGATAATATTTCTGCATCTTCACAAAACCATGTTTGATCTTGTTTTAAGAAAAAATCTTTTAATCTTTCAAGAGGGTATAGTGTCATGCAGCCAGCCAATAGGCTATTGCACTACATGACTGTAAAGTAAGGAAAGATGCATATTCTAGGCCTGCATATTCAAACAGAACAGACTGACAGTGGTGTGGCTAATGTCAAGATGTGGGTAGGTTTTTTAAAGAGGAAAGCCAATCTGTTGACTGTAATAATAATAATAATAATAATAATAATAATAATAATAATAATAATAATAACTGTAGGCTCCCACAGTAATTCAGTATCAGAATTTAAACGAGGTGTCTGCAGACATGTTAGGCAAGAAGGCTAGTTGATAAATGTATCATGTGAATTATTGGTATGCTACAGTAGTCTCAAGAAGCTGGACCAATGAGCTTGGCTTCTGTGAATTACAAGGTTGAAAATGCTGAAATTATGTTTTTGCAACATATTAAATTATGGGATGGGCTGTGGACCAACAACCCTTGAAATCTCTTATTAGTCAGTGATGGGTCTGTGCTGGCTGTGCTGTCAGTGATGGTCTGTGCTGTCTGTGCTGTCAGTGATGGTCTGTGCTGGCTGTGATGGTCTGTGCTGGCTGTGATGGTCTGTGCTGGCTGTCAGTGATGGTCTGTGCTGTGAGTGATGGTCTGTGCTGTCAGTGATGGTCTGTGCTGTCAGTGAATGGTCTGTGCTGTCAGTGATGGGTCTGTGCTGTCAGTGACGGGTCTGTGCTGGCTGTCAGTGATGGTCTGTGCTGTGCTGTCAGTGCTGTCAGTGATGGTCTGTGCTGTCAGTGATGGTCTGTGCTGGCTGTCAGTGATGGTCTGTGCTGTCTGTCAGTGATGGTCTGTGCTGTCTGTGCTGTCAGTGATGGTCTGTGCTGTGAGTGATGGTCTGTGCTGTCAGTGATGGTCTGTGCTGTCTGTGCTGTCAGTGATGGTATGTGCTGTCAGTGCTGGCTGTCAGTGATGGTCTGTGCTGTCAGTGATGGTCTGTGCTGTCTGTCAGTGATGGTCTGTGCTAGCTGTCAGTGATGGTCTGTGCTGTCAGTGATGGGTCTGTGCTGGCTGTCTGTGATGGTCTGTGCTGTCAGTGATGGTCTGTGCTGTCTGTCTGTGATGGTCTGTGCTGTCTGTCAGTGATGGTCTGTGCTGTCTGTCTGTGATGGTCTGTGCTGTCTGTCAGTGATGGTCTGTGCTGTCTGTGCTGTCAGTGATGGTCTGTGCTGTGAGTGATGGTATGTGCTGTCAGTGATGGTCTGTGATGGTCTGTGCTGTCAGTGAATGGTCTGTGCTGTCAGTGATGGTCTGTGCTGTCTGTGCTGTCAGTGATGGTATGTGCTGTCAGTGCTGGCTGTCAGTGATGGTCTGTGCTGTCAGTGATGGTCTGTGCTGTCTGTCAGTGATGGTCTGTGCTAGCTGTCAGTGATGGTCTGTGCTGTCAGTGATGGGTCTGTGCTGGCTGTCTGTGATGGTCTGTGCTGTCAGTGATGGTCTGTGCTGTCTGTCTGTGATGGTCTGTGCTGTCTGTCAGTGATGGTCTGTGCTGTCTGTCTGTGATGGTCTGTGCTGTCTGTCAGTGATGGTCTGTGCTGTCTGTCAGTGATGGTCTGTGCTGGCTGTCTGTGATGGTCTGTGCTGTCAGTGATGGTCTGTGCTGGCTGTCAGTGATGGTCTGTGCTGTCAGTGATGGTCTGTGCTGGCTGTGATGGCTGTCTGTGATGGTCTGTGCTGTCAGTGATGGTCTGTGCTGTCAGTGATGGTCTGTGCTGTCAGTGATGGTCTGTGCTGTCTGTGCTGTCAGTGATGGGTCTGTGCTGTCAGTGCTGTCTGTGATGGTCTGTGATGGTATGTGCTGTGAGTGATGGTCTGTGCTGTCAGTGCTGGCTGTCAGTGATGGTCTGTGCTGTCAGTGATGGTCTGTGCTGTCTGTGCTGTCTGTGCTGGTCTGTGATGGTATGTGCTGTGAGTGATGGTCTGTGCTGTCAGTGCTGGCTGTCAGTGATGGTCTGTGCTGTCAGTGATGGTCTGTGCTGTCTGTGCTGGTCTGTGCTGGCTGTCAGTGATGGTCTGTGCTGTCTGTGATGGTCTGTGCTGTCAGTGATGGTCTGTGATGGTCTGTGCTGTCAGTGATGGTCTGTGATGGTCTGTGCTGTCAGTGATGGTCTGTGCTGTCAGTGATGGTCTGTGCTGGTCTGTGCTGGTCTGTGCTGTCTGTGCTGGTCTGTGCTGGCTGTCAGTGATGGTCTGTGCTGTCAGTGATGGTCTGTGCTGTCAGTGATGGGTCTGTGCTGTCTGTGCTGGTCTGTGCTGGCTGTCAGTGATGGTCTGTGCTGGCTGTCTGTGCTGTCAGTGATGAGTCTGTGCTGTCAGTGATGGTCTGTGCTGTCAGTGATGAGTCTGTGCTCTCTGTCTGTGCTGGTCTGTGCTGGCTGTCAGTGATGGTCTGTGCTGGCTGTCAGTGGGCTTCTGACTCTCTCTATCAGTGTACACATGGTTAACAGCAGAGGCAGATGTTTAGACATTCGCATTAGGCCAGGTATTGTGAGTTTGTCAGTTACCAAATGTAATGTCTTTATCTATCATCTTTGGTATGTAATAATACTAGGGAAGGTCATCTCTGTTATATCAAGTGTAAAATGATCCCCTTGGATCAGTACAAACCAGGGTCTGATCATAACAAAGTTAAACTTTGTCTTTTGTCAGAAAAAAACCCCCCACTTGTGTCAAATATCCACAGGCACACATCTGTGCATGTTGTTTACTGCTCAGAAGAAGCAAGAGGTAAAAATGTAGCCTATTTAAGTTGGAATACATATTTAGGCGTATTAAGTATTCATTTATTATCTTTTCTTTACATACCGTGGGCTTAATAACGTGCGCTGTACAACAATTGCAGAATATTTCCATGAATTTCACGAGTCATTAAACCTCGTCGCATCAGTGCAGGCTTTAATTTCCATGCAGCATACTGTCGCAGCAGGACATAAACGGATTTTGCGTGCGACTATTTTCTCCAAACCGACCGCCCTTTAGGCATCGCGGCATCCCAGCAAATACCAGAGAGAAGCCTGCTTGCATTTCATGTTTACCACTGGTAGTTTAAAAGTCACACTCCTGCAATTGGAGTTGTTTCTCTGCTGTATAAAAGTGCTGCGTGTGTCAACTTAGCACTGCGGGTTTGCCTGGCGTGTCTCTGTTTAGGAGAATTGTCATTGTTCCGAACAGGTAATGGCGCCACCCTTCCCCCCGCCCAGTTCTTTACCCTGCTAGCGATGTATTATGAAGAGTTCATTGCACACAGTAATTGGTGAGCAGATAATGTAGTCAGCCCTCCGAAACGCCCCGGCCGCCGAAGCTAACGTTAATCACAGTGTTTAGACAGAACTGCGGAAAACTTCTGTTATTGCCTAGTGCCAGTGGTGGATACATTTGTAGCAAGAGTGGATGAGAGAAGGTAAGTTGCTTTGTTTATGGGTAGCACGATTGAAAGACGAGACCGGACGGTGATACGTGTAAGCAAATCCGTGTGTTTTATAAATGCTCGGTTTGTTTTGTTTTGTTTTATTTTTTACAATGGGCAAGTAACTCCTCTCATTTGAAAGAAGTAATATGCGTCATTTGAAACAATGAATTAATGATGACATTTTCAAGTCATTCAATTGGGATTTACGCGAAGAAGCAGTCTGCCAGCGTAAGTCGAGTTAAAGCTAACTTTTGGAATACTAGTTTTAACACACACAATGGCTTCTCTTAAACGAAATACACAACTTACTTTTTCCATTCATCTGATATTTATTTGTCTGAAGTAACTTCAACAAGACAAAAACACCCCAACACAAGTTAACGGACCTGTAGCTTCACCGCTAGCTAGTTATATAGCAACAGGCAACTTGGAAATACCGTTACACAGTTGCTTGCGGTTGTGTCCATATCGTCTTGGGATAGGGAAAAGGGTGGTAGAATTAAACATTTATTTTGTTTTTATGAAAGCGATTAGTGTTTTGTGTGTAATACAGAGTGTAAAACTCTTGAGGTAGCCTATTCATCTGCCCATCACGGAGCTTCTAATTCTTACACCAACTAGCACTCAGATTTGAAACTACACGAAGCTGTTGCACTTTTAAAGTAATATCTGTGCACCTGCTAACTTCTGGGATTTGTGTGAGTGCCTTCATCTCAGTACATGCGTAGATTTTCAGAGACAGACTTTTGCATCAATTGCACACTTTTGCATTACTCGGTACGCGCAGATATCTGGTCATCGTAATTTTTTTTTCGTTCAAAATCAACAGTGCGCTTTCCTTATGTAAACCATCGAATGCAAACCCACCCAGAAAGATGGCTCATCCTAACCGGTGACTTGGAAAACAGCAGTTGCTTGCGCAGTACATCTGCCTCGTTGACGTGGATCAAGAGTAACCTCAAGATAGAATTATTTCAGCACAGCTTACAATAAATACAATGGCCATGACTAGCGAACAAACATATGTACTCTTCGTTTTGATTTGTTCGGTTGTTATAATTGCAGGGCATGTAATTAACCCTTTCGTATCACGTGTCAATGGTTCTCTCCTCCATATTCTGGATAATCAACCATGTCCTGCATGTTAGGCACTCTTCCATTTGGCAGCTCTGTTCAGTTTGCTTACACCGACTCCATGAGTCCATGAGAATTACACCGCCTTTTTGTGCTCCTTGTCATCCCATGTGGTTAGGAGAGAGTGCCCATCTTTTTGGCCTAGATTCAGGTGACCTCTCTGTCACACAGATGGTGAGAAGGAAAACAGCGGTGGTTGCCAAAGCAAAGTGATGCTGAGGGCTGGGTGCCCGCCGAACAAGATGCCCGCGCGGGCGTTGTGAGTCTGTGCCCAGGCTCAGGCTCATGACAGCTCATCCCCCCCCCCCCCCCCCCACCCCTTCTCCAAACTGCCCTGTGTGACCATGGCAATGCCTTGCCTGGATTCCTTCTCACTGCTTAATCTTTTCATTATGTGCAATTTCTCATGCATTGCCTTTCTCTCTTGCCCTCTCAGTTTTTGTCCTCTCTCTCTCTCTCTCTCTCTCTCTCTCTCTCTCTCGCACACGTGCACTTTCTCTCTCTGCTGTCCTTATCGCTCTGGAAATCATTTTATTTTTTATAGCCTGCCTCTTCTCATTTCTCTTGCTGTCTCCTTCCATTACTCCCCCACTGGCTCCGTCTGTCACATTACAAAATGAAGAGGTACATGTTTGCTGCCCTCAGTCATCTTTCACCTGCGACCTCTCCCTCCTCTCTCTCTCCCTTCTCTCTCCCTCTCTCTCTCTCTCTCTCTTTCTCTCTCTCCCTTTTCTCTCCCTCTCTCTCTCTCTCTCTCTCTCTCTCTCCCTTCTCTCTCTCCCTCTCTCTCCCTTCTCTCTCTCCCTTCTCTCTCTCTCTTTATCTCTCTCCCTTCTCTCTCTCCCTTCTCTCTCCCTCTCTCTCTCTCTCTCCCTTCTCTCTCTCCCTCTCTCTCCCTTCTCTCTCTCCCTTCTCTCTCTCCCTCCCTTCTCTCTCTCCCTTCTCTCTCTCTTTCTCTCTCTCCCTTCTCTCTCTCCCTTCTCTCTCCCTCTCTCTCTCTCTCCCTTCTCTCTCCCTCTCTCTCTCTCTCTCTTCTCTCTCTCTTCTCTCTCTCCCTCCTCTTCCTCTCTATCTATGTCTCTTTGCTCCGTCCTGGGCCTGTGTGGAGATCACGGATGCCCAGCTGTGTTGTCTGCACATCCTGGCTCAAACACCTCACTGCTTACACCCAAACGTTCTCAAATCAGACCCAACGGATGTCTCCCTCTGTGAGACCAGTTGTTTTTTCTGGACATAATGCTGAAGTCTCTGAACCGGAAACCTCGTTAAACAAACGGGTCGAGCAGCCGTTGCACGATGCCATTTCTGACATGGGTTTTCATTCCCTGAGTGGGCAGGATTTGTAATTTAATTTCCTTATATCTTGGTTACTATTAAGATGCAGATTGATTCTGAATGGAATATAGTCCACTGGGTGTTGGGACTATGAGTACCACATATATCCCTCTGTCCAAACTAAGTGTTTGCTTAAACCAGATTTACTCCCAGGTAGGTTGGTTGTTGATTACATAATATCAGTAATGCGACATTAAGACAATTAGAAGGACCGCATTAATCCGCTAACAGCTGAGATTTACTGGCATGCAATGGCATGACAGATGTTTTGCTGTTTTTTTTTTTTTCTTTCTCTCTTTCTTTTGTTGATCAGGGGCCAGGGTGGAAGAGGGGGGGGGCCAGGGTGGAGGAGGGAGGGCAAAACTTCTGAGATGGAACATTGGCTGGTGGTCAGAGGAATCTGCTCTTGTTTGATGTGGAATTATAGTTATGAGGTTATAACGTTTGATTTAACGCAAGTTGATGTTGCATATTTTATCTCATAAATCTCAACCCCCACGCTCTGTCCCATTTTCGGTGTTGGTTTTGAGGCGAAGACTGGCCGTGGAAGCGGAGTGCCAGACTAGGGGGTGTGAGCGTGAGCGTGACCGTGCGCGGCGCTGAGGCCGGGCCGACTTCATTAGCGGTGTGAATGCTGACTGCCGGCGTGAGAAAGTCTGACGGCGTTGTCAAATATGGTAGGAGGAGAGAACACGAGTCATCCTCTCTCTCACCCCCGAGAATGAGAACAGACAGTGGCCTAGATAGTCAGTCACCAGAAGTTTTCTAATGCTCACTGTAATTAAAACAACAACAACAACAACAACAACAACTGTGTATGCTTTTGGGGGGGGGGGGGTTGTTACCATTTTCTACGTTTAGTCTAATGCCTGCCTTGCTGCTCAGGGTTGCTTGGCATGCAAAGAGGTCACCCCACCCCACCCCACCCCGCACCAGCACCGGGGCCTGGCAACCAGACGCTGTGGTAGCTCGCCCCTGGAGGTGAGCCAGGCAGCGGAATTAGAGGTGATTAGAGGGGTGTTGAGGGCCGGGGGAGGCAGGGAGGGCCACTCTCCTCTCCGCTGCTCTCCTCTCCTCTCCTCTCCTCTCTCCTCTCCTCTCCTCTCCTCTCCTCTTCTCTCCACTCCTCTCCGCTGCTCTCCTCTCCGCTGCTCTCCTCTCCACTCCTCTCCTCTCCGCTGCTCTCCTCTCCTCTCCTCTCCTGTCCTCTCCGCTGCTCTCCTCTCCTCTCCTCTCCTCTCCGCTGCTCTCCTCTCCTCTCCTCTTCTCTCCTCTCCGCTGCTCTCCTCTCCTCTCCGCTGCTCTGTCCAGAGAGACCGCTGTGTTGCATAACTGCTCAAAGCTGGGCCCCGGACAAGCTGCCATTAAAGGTTTTTAGCCGTCTCCCTGCTCCCGATTGATAAGTTAATATGCAGCGATATGGAATTTGGGCTAGGAGGGGATTAGCGCTTTTCTGATGTCTGCTTTTATACGCGTTTCATTCAAATTTGATCACAGAATTCTGTCAGGGCACATTTGCTTAATCCAAACCATATTTGAAATGGTGTTATGCTGTTTAGGCTTTAGGCTATACTCAAGGGGCTCGCCATTGTTGTCATCCATGCACTTAAGCTATTCCCACAGGGAAGCAAAGCAACACTAATTTAATTCAGACTCATTTGTAAAAGCACATTTCCTTTTTGTAATGAGCCACCTGATTGACAGGACAGGCCGGATGGCTCAAAATAACCCAATGGCCTTCCAGTTTAGCGGTCGGATATTTTGACTCGCTATTTGTGCGCTCTCAGTACAAATTAATCTATATAAATAATCTGTTTATGTTTTGTCTAATCAGGCTCTCCGCCTGCATGGCCTACCCAACAAACTAAAAGGCCAAGTGTCATTCCATTACAAGCTAATCAGGGGGAGTGGAGGGTTTTGTTTATCCCCTCCAGTCGCTCACCGCACATGAGTTCACGGACTGACGCCACGTTGTCGACTGATCATTAAAAATGAATTGGTTTAAGGGTTGGGTGTTTTTTCATCCACAGAACAATTACCAGTTCTTTCATGAAAAATATATCTTGCCTTATTTTGTCAGCTAAATGAGTGCAGGCCTAAGACGGAGGTTGGGAACATTCCAGGGATGCCGCGCATCATTTGGTTTTTTAGCTGATGCCACTTGCCGCTCGCTGAGGAGGAGTGGTTGTGTGCTGGCTGGTCCTGATCTGAAGCAGATTGCCGCTGAGGAGTGGTTGTGTGCTGGCTGGTCCTGATATGAAGCAGATTGATGGGAATGTGCCTCTGTGCCCCCGGGGGGGTTGGAGGCCCCCGCGCCGCGTCGGCATCCGTCTGGGTGATTTGATGTGGCAAGCAGTCACAGAGCAGGAAGCGGCGTCTTTTAGCACGCCACCACGCCACCACACTCCGAAACCTCGCCACCACGGTGGTGGGGAAGGCTCTGGGATGCGAGTGGCCTCGTCCCCTCCGCTGTCTGGCGGTGGTCGGGCCGTCGGGATCTCACAGGCTGAAGCGAGCAGCGTTTGTGGAGGCAGTGTGTGGGACGCAGCCCAGAACATTCCCTGTTGGTTTTTTTTTTAATTGGACTCTTTCTGTCTTTAACCCCTGCCTCCCTGCCTTAGACTCCTTGAGTGTGTTGACATGTATCGTCATGCTAATGTGCTTTCTCGTGTACGTTTATTGTAATGTAACGTTGTGCGGAGGCCAACAGCGAATAAACCTTGTTGTTATTATTGTGAATGGACACTTGTTGACCAATCGCTTGTGGCTTCCAGTCAAAGCCATGTGATTGCCCTCGTTGTTTACTAGGCCTGAGGACCAATGGGAGCACACCGTTGTGTGAGGACTAGGCCTGAGGACCAATGGGAGCACACCGTTGTGTGAGGACTAATAAGGCCCTTCAGTAGACGAGCACCGGTTACGTTATACCCGCCCGCCCCCCCGCCCCCGCCAGACAGATCCTCTGAGCAATGGTCCAGACTAATCCCAGCGTCTGATCTGGCTAATCCCCCTGCATGACCTGCTCCTCACCTCCTCTCCCTCCACCATCATGGCCCTTCTATAGGATCTGACAGTTTGTGTGTGTGTGTGTGTGTGTGTGTGTGTGTGTGTGTGTGTGTGTGTTTGTGTGTGTGACTGCATCTCACCTTCTCCCGCCTTCCCTCAGCCCAAGGAGTTCTTCCCGCCTAAACCAGGGTCCCTAAACTCCCGACGGCGAGCTGCCTCAGCAAGCCACAGGGCTGGGAACAGATCTGTCTTGAGCACAAGCATATTTCCAGCCTGATCCAGGGCTGTCACGAGGGGTTTTTGTGGGCCGTGGGAAGCTGGGTGTGGACATGTGTTGATCTGCCTAGTGGTAAACAAATAAAACCTGCTGCTCTCCGTGTCAACCCTGGCCTCAAGTGCGCAGAATCGGCTGGCCGCTCGCTTTTTGCGCTTGTTTTGAGGTTCACGCCAAGCGCCGCATGGGACGCTGCCTGAGCGTCGTCCGCTGCCTGAGCGTCGTCCGCTGCCTAGCAACATGTTTGCTGCGCGTTATGGCTTTTAATTCATTCGTCATGACTGTTGTCTGAAGGTCGCTGCGTCTGTTGCGTTTGTGTGACTACTGCGCGGTTCTGAACTCGCTGGAGGAAGCAACATGTCCTGGCTGCTAGGAGGAGGCCTGATGTATGGGTCCTCGTCTGAGTTCTTCTAGAACCAGCGGCTGTGATGTGGTCTGGCGATGACATCAGAGGCTAGGGGTCAACTGTGAGTCGGTGCCGGGTGAAGACGGCTCCGGGGGGGGTCAGCTGACCCCACACACTCACACACTCACACACTCACACACTCTCACACACACTCACACACTCACTGCCTGTGTTTGTTTAGGACAGTTGGACTGAAGTCACATTCTCTCTCTCTCTCTTGCTCGCTTGCTTTGTTTGGGTTGGAAAGAAGAGGGCAAAGAATGTTGCCTTTGTTTCTTTTTTTTGTCCATTCTCTCTCTCTCTCCCTCTCTCTCTCTCCCCCTCCCTTTTTGTCTCTTCTTCCATCCGTCAGGGTCAGGGGTTTGCTCTCATTTGCCTTATTATTCTGTTAGCCGGTGCTAGTTTCACTCATAGTGTCTGTTAGCCTGTGCTAGCCTCACTCATAGTGTCTGTTAGCCTGTGCTAGTCTCACTCATAGTGTCTGTTAGCCTGTGTTAGCCTCACTCATAGTGTCTGTTAGCCTGTGCTAGCCTCACTCATAGTGTCTGTTAGCCTGTGCTAGCCTCACTCATAGTGTCTGTTAGCCTGTGCTAGCCTCACTCATAGTGCCTGTTAGCCTGTGCTAGTGCCTGTTAGCCTGTGCTAGTGTCACTCATAGTGCCTGTTAGCCTGTGCTAGTGCCTGTTAGCCTGTGCTAGTGTCTGTTAGCCTGTGCCAGTGTCTGTTAACCTGTGCTAGTGTCACTCATAGTGCCTGTTAGCCTGTGCTAGTGCCTGTTAGCCTGTGCTAGTGCCTGTTAGCCTGTGCTAGTGTCTGTTAGCCTGTGCCAGTGTCTGTTAGCCTGTGCTAGTGTCTGTTAGCCTGTGCTAGTGTCACTCATAGTGTCTGTTCCTGGAACAGTGCCCTGCCTGGAGCCAGCCTTCCTTAAAAGCACATCAGACAGTGATGCACACGGACAGATCTCAGATCTCTCTCTCTCTCTCTCACACAGTCACTCATGCACGCACGCACGCACGCACACACACACACACACACACACACACACACACACACACACACACCTCACTGCCATTAAACCCTGCTGGGCATGGACTGTGCAGGGATAATATGAAATGCATGATTTTGGAGTATCATCCAATGCATCAACACACTGCCACATCCACCTGCACTTGGCACCCACTTGCACAAAGATAATCACACTCTTTTCACCTAGTTCCTCTTATTCTCACTGACACACACGCACAAACACACACACTCACAAACACACACACACGCTCACGTGGCGTGTGTTACACACTGCTGTATTTAGCCCGTGTGGCTTGGCCGGGTCTTTAAGTGGCTCAGCCATCATGTCACTCACGGTGGGGGTGACATCACACCTCTCTTTCACTTAGAAAGCTTGGGGTGTGTGTGTGTGTGTGTGTGTGTCACAAGGACATGGAGGCACATGGATGGACGGCATGCTGTCATCTACTGGGGGGAGGAGGGGGGGGGGGCATGGGTAGGAGGGTGGATGGTGACCACTCGGCTCTCATTACTCTGCATATTAAACACATCGCACAAGGTTTCTATAGATAGAAGTTTATCTAATGCTGACGCCATAAATGTTTAACATCTCAGTCATTCTAGGTCCATGACTGAGCTTCTTGTCTTCCAAGGATGTCTGTTCTTCCAAGGATGTCTGTTCTTCCCAGGGTCGAGAGCACATTTCGACCCTGTCACCACTGAGCTCACCCAAACATGCTCTTGCACATATGCAGACTAAGTGGCACCTAATAATCTAAGTTACACACACACACAGAGACAAGCCATGTTCCTGCTTACATAAGCACATGATTCAAACAAGGTATATATTAATACAAGGCACTTGATTCATATATTCTGAAGTCATTAACAGTGTTTCGAAATGATCTCCATCACACACATACACACACACACACACACACACACACACACACGCCAATGCAACGCAACGCATGGCATGAGTGTCCGGGCTCAGGGGCATCGGGCAGGGAGGCTTTGAGCTCAGTGAGAGGGTCTACACTGCCAGCCACACACACAGGGCAGCGCTCACACACACACACACACACACAGGGCAGCGCACACACACACACACACACACACAAGGCAGCGCTCACACACACACACACACACACAGGGCAGCACTCACACACACACACACACAGGGCAGCGCACACACACACAGGGCAGCGTTCACACACACACACACACACAGGGCAGCGCTCACACACACACACACAGGGCAGCGCTCACACACACACACACACACAAACACACACAGGGCAGCGCTCACACACACACACACACAGGGCAGCGCTCACGCCCAGGTGGAGGGCAGTGGGGAGGGGAAGAGGAAGTTGTGTGTGTGGGAGCTGAGGGGGGAGGGGCTGGTTTCTGGGCCTTAAATGCTTTCAGTGCAAGAGGCGTGGGAGAGTGATAAAAACCTAACAACCCCCAGTTCAAGGTGTGTCTTTTATATATATGTGTGTGTGTGAGTGTGTATGAGAAAGAGTGTGTATGAGAGAGAGAGAGAAGGCAACAAAAATGAGACGCAGGCCGTAAAACTGTTCTCCTTCCTCTTGCCCACAGGTTTTGTGACGTGTGAAGATCCTCAGTCCCGTTCACAACATCGCCAACCTAGCAGCGGAGTGGGGAAAGAAGCCGAGGTCATCTTTCAACTCTGACCCCTGCAGGTTCCTGTCGGGATTCTGCCACTGTGTGTGTGCAGACTTGAGCTTGAGAGGCCCAGACGAGGAGTGGCACACACACACACACACACACACACACACACACACAGCTCTTTACGGGCTTGACGGACGGGAAGACTTGAGAGATTCCGTAGGGTGTGGGAGAAAAGACGAAGGGAAGGGAAGGGAAGGGAAGGGAACGCCAGAGCTGAGGTGTGAAAGATAGAGGACAAGTGGAGAATTCCACAAGGCTGAAGTCAGAACAGGCGTGTGGAACACAGAACAGGGGTTACCTCTCCAGAAGGCTACGCACGCACACACACACACACACACACACACACACACACACAAACGCCTCGGCACAGGACCGCTCCGGGGATTTTAGCCAGATGTCAAGATAAACGGACAAGAGTTCATCATCATCATCATCATCATCATCCAACAATTTCTCTGACTTCTCTTGGATTTGTATTTCTTGTCCATTTTTTTTTTTTTGCCCCTTCGTCTTTGGAAAACATGCCCTTGTGTTTGAGTTGTGGGGCCTTGTGGACGCTGTAACGCTGGTGTCGGTGGGAGTGGACGTGACTTTGAGTCGGCCGTGGTGGCGCTGGCCATGTCGTGGAAGAGGAACTACTTTGCGTCGGGCAGCAGCGGCCTTCAGGGCATGTTTACCCCGCGCACCATGACCTCCATCGCCCCCAGCAAAGGGCTCATCAACGAGCCCGGACAGAACAGCTGCTTTCTGAACAGCGCACTCCAGGTAGGACACACACACACACACACACACACAGACTACAAAAAATCATTGCCTACACATTGTATCACTAGTACAAATGCACAGTCACATGGAATAACACACACACACACACACACTGCTTCATCTGGAAAAAATGTTGAGGAGGAATCGTAAGAAATATGAGATGTATGTTCTACACACACACACACAAACACACACCCATACTTTCACACCCTTTTACATCTGGACACGTACTGTGCTTGTGACTTGTGGATTCCTTTCATGTGTATTGGACTTCCACCCAGAGAGGTTGGGGTTGGAGGGTGTGTTTGTCAATAGCAGGTATCTGGGGTGTGTCAGAGAGAGGGAGAGCTGTGTGTGTTTGTGTGTGTGTGTGTGTGTCAGAGACAGGGGGAGCTGGGTGTGAATCACCCCGGAGTGTGTGTGTGTCAGTCAGAGGGGGAGCTGGGTGTGAATCACCCTGGTGTGTGTGTGTCAGTGTCAGTCAGAGGGGGAGCTGGGTGTGAATCACCCCGGAGTGTGTGTGTGTGGGGAGGCTTGGCAGAATAATACTGCAGATTCGTGCAACGGGTGTGGATGACGCCTCCTCTCTGAATCTCCAGCTCACCCGCGAAGTCCCAGGGAGGGTCTGCTGTTCTCATTTAAGTTACTCTGTGTGTGTGTGTGTGTGCGTGAGTGTGTGTGTGTGTGTGTGTGTGTGTGTGTGCGTGCGTGCGTATATTAGGGCTGGGTGATATTGTTTGAAATCTCGATTTCCTGAGGCAAGATACAAGATAAGAATTTGATGTTTAATCTTTAAGTATCAGTATTTATTTGTAATATGAAAAA
>NC_045164.1:26155826-26158326 GCF_900700415.2 Clupea harengus | reverse complement strand
ATCAGCTCTTTTGACTTTGGCTATTGGAAGGGAAAACTTTTACCACCGAACAAACAAGTTGTTGATCATGATGGTTTGTCCATTAGTAAGTTGCAATAACGATAAAAATCGGTCCAGTTGTTGACACAGGTATGTCTCTCTGTGTGTGTGTGTGTGTGTGTGTGTGTGTGTGTGTGTGTGTGTGTGTGTGTGTGTGTGTGTGTGTGTGTGTGTGTGTGTGTGTGTGTGTGTGTGTGTGTGTGTGTGTCGGTCCAGTTGTTGACACAGGTATGTCTCTGTCTCTGTGTGTGTGTGTGTGTGTGTGTGTGTGTGTGTGTGTGTGTCGGTCCAGTTGTTGACACAGGTATGTCTGTAGGGATCCTTCCCATGAAGTTAGACATCAACCTGTGAGTGGCAGAAAAAAATAGTTTACTTTGACACATTTTTTCAAACCTACAACTAAAAGTTTGATTGGACAGTAGTCTTTCATGAATGAGTTTTTATGCCATGTCTAACCGCACGGCATCTCTGAACGCCAATTGGAAGACTTCACAAAAGGGCTGGATTAAGGATCATGGCAGTTTTTAGCTGTTAATCAGTTTATAAACCGTGTGTGCCGCTGTGTGTACGCGACATTAACCATCCGGCGGCGCATGCGTGTAAATTTGACCTGCACAGAATTTAATCTTTCTGAAACCGATCAGCCGGTCACCAGTCAGTGACCGTTGACTGGCTGATCAAGATGAAAACCAGCTTATTCCGCTCATGGACTGATCGATCAGTGCATCTGTAATGACATCTATTATGATTTGGAAATGTGCTTTCTCCAATATATCTGACTTGCTACATTAAAATGTTTTTACTTGGGCTAGCCTAATTCATTTCGGGCTGCCAAATATCTGAAGAATGCCTGCCTGAAGGGCTCCCAGGGATTTTAGAAAATGTGCCAAACAATGTTTCACCCTATCAAGCCCCAGCAGTTATGGTAACAAAATGGGTGTTAGTGTTTGCAATCAATCGGCAAGCCTGTCCGAGGCACGCACACCGAATGAAAATGGATAGCAACTAAATAGAGTGTGTGTGTGTGTGTGTGTGTGTGTGTGTGTGTGTGTGTGTGTGTGTGTGTGTGTGTGTGTGTGTGTGTGTGTGTGTGTGTGTGTGTGTGTGTGTGTGTGTGTGTGTGTGTGTGTGTGTGTGTGTGTGTGTGTGTGAGAGAGAGAGAGAGAGTCCATCACAGTGAGATCGAGCCCATATGAAAGGTTATTTATTACTCCAGGGTCTAGTCAATCATGAACCAGAGAGGCCTGTCTATTCATTACCCCACCCCTCCACCATCACCAGGGGTGTGCAGTGTATCAGGTCCTCTATGACGGGTCCTAAAGGAGGGGGCTGGGCTGGGCTGGGCTGGGCTGGGCTGGGATGGTGGACCCCCTCTGACTGTGTTCTTCCCGTCAGTAGAGGTCCACACGACCCCCTACTGAGTGGCGTCAGGGTGTGGGTGGAAACTAAAGACCAGAGGTCACCAGCACACACACACACATCTCTGGAGGGTCACCAGCACACACACACACACACACACACATCTCTGGAGGGTCACCAGCACACACACACACATCTCTGGAGGGTCAGCAGCACAGTGGAGGGAAAACTTTTGGCTTCATTGATGTGATGGAATGATGGCAATCGGGTGCTGAGACCAATACACACACACACACACACACACACACACACACACACACACACACACACAGACAGACACACTTGTGCCTACACACACACGCACACACAGATGCACAGACACACTCGTGCGTGCACACACACACACACGCTCACAAACACACTATAGACACATCCTTTTTTCTGCTTAAAGGTAATCTGATAATCCTATCCTGAGTGCTGTCGTCATGGCAGCTCTGGCACTGGGTGGAATTGTCCGTTTTTGTTATATCATCAATTTGCATCTTTTCCAGTCAGCTTTGGTCAGCTCAATTTCTCTCTTTTCCCTCTCTCTCTCTCTCTCTCTCTCTCTCAGCTCAATTTCTCTTTTCCCTCTGTCTGTCTCTCTCTCTATCTCGCTCTCTCTCTCTCTCTCTCTCTCAGCTCAATTTCTCTTTTCCCTCTGTCTGTCTCTCTCTCTCTTGCTCTCTCGCTCTCACACACTCTCTCTCACACACACACACACACACACACACACACTCTCTCTCTCACACACACACACACACTCACACACTCACACACTCTCACACACACACACACACCCTCCCATTCTTTTTGGATGCTCTCCCTGAGCAGGAAAGCTGTGGATGGCACCAGCTGTTTTCCGGGGTCAGAGAGAGGGCTGTTGTTTAGGGCTGATGGGCAATGAAGTGGTCATGTTGTAATTAGTTTCATCGTTCGGCCAAAAAGAAACCATTTCACCGTATGCGCTGCAGAAAAAGGAATTCTCAAGATGCTTAATTCTATTAGATTTTCAGTGTCGCCAGCAGGACAGACTGTGCTCCAGTTCGAGGGAAAGGAAATC
>NC_045164.1:26145826-26148326 GCF_900700415.2 Clupea harengus | reverse complement strand
CTCTCTTTCTCTCCCTCCCTCTCTCTCTGTCTGTCTCTTCCTCCCTATACTGTTGTTTTATTCCTCTCCTCTCCTCTCCTCTCCTCCCTGTTCTCTCCCTGTGCTCTCGCTCATCTCTCCTGTTCTTTATTGCATTCCATCTGATGTGCCCGAGTGCCAGCGGCCCTTTCCATCCCACGCTCAATAACTCTGCAGGAGATGAGAGGTCCCCCCCCCAACACACACACACACACACACACACACACCCAGCAGAGAAGGTAGCCGTTTGTGAATCCGCACGCTAGGCTCGGCCACCACCGTCTGCCTGGCTGTGTGTGTGTGTGTGTGTGCGTGTGTGTGTGGTGTGTGTGTGTGTGCGTGTGTGTGTGTGGTGTGAGAGTGTGTGTGTGTGTGTGTGTGTGTGTGTGTGTGTGTGTGTGTGCGCGGGTGCGCTCTTGTGGCTCTCACTGTTCACGTGCTAGTGTGCTAGCTTGTGTGTGTGTCTGTCTACACGCTAGTCTGATAGTTTGTGGATGTGTTTCCCTTTAGGTCTGCCTGCTAGCTGTGTGTCTGGACTGGTGGAGTGTGTGTGTCTCTCTGTCTCTACACTAGCCTGTCTGTGTGTGTGTCTGTCTGTCTGTCTGTCTGTCTGTCTGTCTCTACACTAACCTGTCTGTGTGTCTCTCTGTCTGTCTCTCCACTAGCCTGTCTCTGTGTCTGTCTGTCTCTCCACTAGCCTGTCTGTGTGTGTGTCTGTCTGTCTCTCCACTAGCCTGTCTGTGTGTGTGTCTGTCTGTCTCTCCACTAGCCTGTCTGTGTGTGTGTCTGTCTGTCTCTACACTAGCCTGTCTGTGTGTGTAGCCTGTCTGTCTGTCTGTCTCTCCACTAGCCTGTCTGTGTGTGTCTGTCTGTCTCTCTGTCTGTCTGTCTCTCCACTAGCCTGTCTGTCTGTCCCTCTGTCTCTCCACTAGCCTGTCTGTGTGTGTCTGTCTGTCTGTCTGTCTGTCTCTCTGTCTGTCTGTCTCTACACTAGCCTGCCTGTGTGTGTGTGTCTGTCTGTCTCTACACTAGCCTGTCTGTGTGTGTCTACACTAGCCTGTCTGTCTGTGTGTCTGTCTGTCTCTCCACTAGCCTGTCTGTGTGTGTGTCTGTCTGTCTCTCCACTAGCCTGTCTGTGTGTGTGTCTGTCTGTCTCTCCACTAGCCTGCCTGTGTGTGTCTGTCTGTCTCTACTAGCCTGCCTGTGTGTGTCTGTCTGTCTGTCTCTCTGTCTGTCTCTCCACTAGCCTGTCTGTGTGTCTGTCTGTCGCTACACTAACCTGTCTCTCTGTCTGTCTGTCTCTCCACTAGCCTGTCTGTCTGTGTCTGTCTGTCTCTCCACTAGCCTGTCTGTCTGTCCCTCTGTCTCTCCACTAGCCTGTCTGTGTGTGTCTGTCTGTCTCTCCACTAGCCTGTCTGTCTCTCTGTCTGTCTGTCTCTCCACTAGCCTGTCTGTGTGTGTCTGTCTGTCTCTCCACTAGCCTGTCTGTGTGTGTGTGTGTGTCTGTCTCTCCACTAGCCTGTCTGTGTGTGTGTCTATTGCAGCGCTCTAGTTTGCCAAGTCACTCTGCTCACAGTATTTCTCCGTATCTGCCTGCATGTTTGTCTCTCAGTTGTTCATCTGCTTGAAAGGAAATGTGTGTGTGTCTGCCTGCCTCTGTCCAATAGTCTGTGTGTGTGTCTGCCCCTGTCCAATAGTCTGTGTGTCTGCATCTGCACACAGAAGCAGAGACTACCAGTCACCCAGATCTACCCCCTTTGCTGTCTAGAGGAAGCCCCCTTTTTGTCCTTTTTCCCCCCAGCCTTCCTTTAGATGCCCCCTGACTCCGACCAAGAGGGAAAAGACCTTTTCCTCGAGCGGAGTCTCGACAGCTTGTGTCCGATCCTCGTTCATTATTAATGTATTGTTTTGCGAAAGAGATATCATTACGATTTCATGAGTGCAACTTGTCCGTCCTGCGCGCGCGGTACAGAGAAAGTGAGCAGGTGGAGGCGCTTATGCAATATGCTCTAGTCTGTGTGCTGTGCTGTGCTGCGCTGCGCTGCTGACGAGGCCCTAAGCATTATCTGGCCAGCTGGCGCGAGAGAGAGGGACCGAGACGGAGCACAAGACAGAGTGAGTGTAACAGAGAGATGGAGAACGGAGAGGGAGAGGGAGAGAGAGGGAGAGAGAGAGAGGGAGAGGGAGGGAGAGGGAGGGAGAGGGAGGGAGAGAGAGAGAGAGACCGAGCACAAGACAGTGAGTTTAACGGAGAGAGGGAGAGGGAGAGAGAGAGAGGGAGGGAGAGAGAGAGAGAGAGGGAGAGAGAGAGGGAGAGAGAGAGAGAGAGGGGGCTGTTGTGATTGAGCGGAGACTGTTTTAAACAACAATAAGCCGTGTAACAATAACAAGAAGCCGTGTAAACATGCTGGTGTCTCGTTAAATCTCTGTCTGGCCTGCAGTGTTCTGGCAACCTCAGCGGCGCTGTTCAATTCATCCCCAA
>NC_045164.1:26128326-26130826 GCF_900700415.2 Clupea harengus | reverse complement strand
AGCCTCTCACAGCAGCCTGGAGACCACAGGTACGCTAACGGTGCTGCACACACACACACACACACACACACACACACACACACACACACACTGCGTCCACCTACGCAGACACACACACACACACACTGCGTCCACCTCCGCAGACACCCACACACACATCCACGCAGCACATGCTCAAGAACCCGAGAGCAACAACTTAATCTTATGCAGTCTCTTAACCAGACAATTCACCAACAAGCCTGCCTCCTGCCTCTGACCCTCCTGCCTCCTGCCACCTGCCTCTGCTCTCTCGCCCACATCCACCCACAGACTGTCAAACTCATAAATGCAAAAGTTTGTTGAAACATTTACTGCGCTCATGCAAGCTTTCAAGCTTGTTTCTGTTCAGCGGCTGCTTATTGATTTAGCAGTTGCAGTCTCTCCAGATAGGCTTTTGACTACTTTGGTCTATTCCACAATGCCTTCCCAACTTTCAAGAGCTGCTTGCTTTGTATTCTAGGGACCTGTTGAGTGATGCACAGAAACAGCCTGATACTCTGCATGGTGTTGTAGCGAGCGGCGCTCTAAAAGAACAGCGTGACGAATGCAGGTCCTCATCATGCTCCGTGGCCCAGCGGGCGCGTTGAATGGGGGGCCCTAAACACCCAAAGACATATCTTGGCACGCTAGTCAACAAGTGTGGAACCGATGCACTTCTACTGCGTTGGCTTTCTTGGCGGCTCCGCGCGTTAGACTGACATCTCCCCCCTCCGAGGCTGTCTGAGGCTGAGCTTATTACAGTTCTCATGGAGACGCTACTGATAAAGAGACTGCCCACTCACAAGAGTGAGGCTAGAGGCATGTCTCCCATCTCGCTCGCTGGCTCGCGCTTGGCAGAGGAGGAAAGTTGAAGTGAAGAAAATTGATTGTGCTCCCTTTTATGTTTTACATGAACCCTCTGGATCTGCAAATCTTTGCTCTGTGTTCTGAAGACGGATCTTTGCTCTGTGTTCTTAAGACGGATCTTTGCTCTGTGTTCTTAAGACGGATCTTTGCTCTGTGTTCTGAAGAAGGAGCTTTGCTCTGTGTTCTTAAGACGGATCTTTGCTGTGTGTTCTGAAGACGGCAGATAGTGTGGAGCTTGAGGGGAGCGTCAGGTCACTTAGGTGGAATATACGTAGATCATGTGACTGTAGAAATAGACCATGCATTGATGGTCTAAATGCAGTATAATATGAGGTATTTTCATCAGGTGAAGCCATTTGTGTAGCAAAAGAAATAATGTAGCACCTGCGAAAGCTGATTTTCTCGGAGTAATTATGTGGTCTCTCTTGTGCTACCCAGGCCTTCTCGGAGTAATGATGTGGTCTCTCTTGTGCTACCCAGGCCTTCTCTGAGTAATGATGTGGTCTCTCTCTCTCCTGCAGGCCTTCTCCGAGTAATGATGTGGTCTATCTCTCTCCTGCAGGCCTTCTCCGAGTAATGATGTGGTCTCTCTCTCTCCTGCAGGCCCAGTGACAGACAGCGAGCCACTCTCCCGCCACGTGCTCCGGAAGTCCGGCCTGGGGGACAGGAAGGGCGGGACTGCGGACAGGAAGAGGAGCGCCAGCCGGCCACGCCGCTTGGAGGAGCGCAGCCGGGGGTCTCGGGGTGACGAGGCGTCTTCGGCCGGTTACCATAGTGAGGGTAGGTCAGATCGGCTGTCAGCGGCCCCAACAGACCACAGTCAGAGACGAGACAGAAGCGCCGATCAGAGATGGTCTACGGGAAATGCCCTGTTTCACCAATAGGCTTAGAATTAGCTAAATCATTTATTTTACCACATGCTAATGCTTCTCATTATAAATGTTCATTGTGGAATTGCATTGTGTTTCATACTGTATATTGTTGCACAATAGCAGTTTCAAGAAGGAAATAGTTTCTATTGTATGACTAGCAGTGAGATGATGCAGAGGTACAGGAGCTAGGGGCAGCCAATCAACTCCCAGGAGCTAGGGGCAGCCAATCAACTCCCAGGAGCTAGGGGCAGCCAATCCACTCCCAGGAGCTAGGGGCAGCCAATCCACTCCCAGGAGCTAGGGGCAGCCAATCAACTCCCAGAAGCTAGGGGCAGCCAATCAACTCCCAGAAGCTAGGGGCAGCCAATCAACTCCCAGGAGCTAGGGGCAGCCAATCAACTCCCAGAAGCTAGGGGCAGCCAATCAACTCCCAGAAGCTAGGGGCAGCCAATCAACTCATAGGAGCTAGGGGCAGCCAATCAACTCCCAGGTGCAGCCAATCAACTCCCAGGAGCTAGGGGCAGCCAATCAACTCCCAGAGAGTGCAGATATTGTTGCTAAGTTTTGCATGCAGGAAGCACCTGAAGGGCCGCTGTGTACTCCACATGGTATTTAAATGAAGTGTCTGAGCTTCCTGTTGAGAGGCAGTGCCATAGGATTGAAAGGGGAGGTGTTGAGTGCCATAGGATTGAATGGGGAGGTGTTGAGTGCCATAGGATTGAATGGGGAGGTGTTGAGAGGCA
>NC_045164.1:26120826-26123326 GCF_900700415.2 Clupea harengus | reverse complement strand
CTGGTTACACATCGCCGTCTGGTTACACACCACCCTCTCGTTACACACCCCCCTCTCGTTACGCATCGCTGTCTCGTTACGCACCGCCTACACACCTGTGTGTTCAAGCCCGTCTGCACACTTCTTCTGTGTGTGTGTGTTTAGTTTGTGTGTGTGCGAGTGTGTGAGGGGATATAGGCATAAGCATGTTGGCTTCTTCTGCATTGATAAGGTGGTGGGCGCGGCCTAGTTTTTCTCTGTGCGTGCGCACGTGTGTGTGTGTGTGTGTGTGTGGTCTCTCTCAAGGTCTCTCTCTCAAGGTCTCTCTCTCTCTCTCTCTCCCTCTCTCCCTCTGTCTCTCTCTCTCTCTCTCTCTCTCTCTCTCTCTTCCTCTCTCCCTCTGTCTCTCTGTGCTTTGCTGTGTGTCCTGCAGGCAAAGGGGACAGCTTTGAGCGGTGTGTGTCGGACGCAGACGCCCTCTTAGATCAGTCTCTGCGCTTAGAGCAGGCCGGGGAGGTGGCTGCCGCTCTGTCTGTAGTTAACGAAGCTGTGTGTAAGTAGCCTTCAGTGTGTGTGTGTGTGTGTGTGTGTGTGTGTGTGTGTGTTGTGTGTGTGTGTGTGTGTGTGTGTGTGTGTGTGTGTGTGTGTGTGTGTGTGTGTGTCTGTAGTTAACGAAGCTGTGTGTAAGTAGCCTTCAGTGTGTGTGTGTGTGTGTGTCTGTGTCTGTGTCTGTAGTTAACGAAGCTGTGTGTAAGTAGCCTTCAGTGTGTGTGTGTGTGTGTGTGTGTGTGTGTGTGTTGAGTGTCTGTCTCTGTCTGTAGTTAACGAAGCTGTGTGTGTGTATCTGCATTTCTTGGATGATTGGGTGAGTGAGGGAGCGAGCATTTGTGTGCTTGTGTGTGTTTTTAACAAGTGTTCCCTGACACCACAGTTGTTATTGGGTCTCTCTCTCGCTCTCTCTCTCTCTCTCTCTCTCTCTCTCTCTCTCTCTCTCTCTCTCTCTCTCTGTGTGAGCAGTGCTTTTCCTCTCCAGCCAGCCCTTTTAAATGGACGGTGGCCATAGAAACCGGTCTGTGTCCGCTGTATATCTCTGGCCAGCACAGGCTGGAGCAGCAGGACTCTGTCATCACAAAGAGTAATAACGGGGGGGGGGGGGGGGGGTAATAATCTAGCCTGTCCAAACAGCACTGGGCTGGGCCAGTGGTCATGATGAACGAGGTCAGGCCCTCAGCACCTCCGAGGAGGAAAATGGAGCAGGCTGGAAGGGAGTTTACTGGTCTCCATGGCTACCACCCAAGCTGGCAATGAGGAAGAAAGGGAAAGGGGCGGGAGGGGGGGGGGGGGGGTTCGTTGGCATAGCAACCCATGCAGTATCCCAGAGAGCGGTCTTGACAACAGTGTGGTGTCACTTGGACGCTGTGTGTTTGGTCAACAAGCCTGTTGGTGTGTGTGTGTGTGTGTGTGTGTGTGTGTGTGTGTGTGTTTGTGTCTCTGTGTGCGTGTGCAAGAGCAAGTATGTATATTTATGCAGATGCACCTGTCAGTGTGTGACAGTGAGTGCTTGTGTGTGTGTGTGTGTGTGTGTGTGTGTGTGTGTGTGTGTGTGTGTGTGTGTGTGTGTGTGTGTGTGTGTGTGTGTGTGTGTGTGTGTGTGTGTTGTGTACGAGTGTGTTACCTCTGGTTTGACACTGCTGATACTGTTCTGCGCACACACACACTTCCCCCCCAGTGAATGATCCCGGTCTCTCCTCCTCTGCCTCACTCCTCTCCTCCCTGCACCGCCATCAGAGTAGGCCAGCTTTCTTCAGCCGGATCACCTTTCAAAAGAGAATCTAGACCCCCACCCTGTTAACCTAACAAAAACAGAGACTAATGCGCTTCACCAGGTAGTTCCAACCGCTGTTTTCCTTTTAAGTTCAAGCGCTGAACATGATCCATTATTTTAATTTTTTAAGTTGGTCAGTTGCCTCCCTCCCCCCCCCCCCCCCCCCCCCCCCCCCCCCCCCCCGCCTTTTCAACTATAATTTTGTCCATGGTTGTTTCTTTGGTGTAAAACAGACGTGCATTTGGGACAGAAATCTGTGGAGGCCACTTGAGTCCAAGTCCCTCTCCGTCCCCGGTGTCTGCCCCCCCCCCCCCATCCTCACACCCACTCGTCGCTCCATGCTCCACCCTTCTCAGTTATCGTCCTCGTGCTCCTCGTCTCCTTTTGATTATGCATGTCTTCCCATAACGCTGCTCATTCCCGTCCTTCCAAACCCCCCCCCCCTCCCGCCACACCACACCCCCCCATCCTCTTTTTTTGTATTTTTTTCTTTTATTTGTGTTTTATTTGTGTTTTGCTTCTTTTTCTGTACGTTTTTTCTTTCTGTTGGGCGTTGTAGCTAAACTCAGGCCTCCCATGCATGAGGGCGGCACTAACACTCATAGCAGGACACTGGCTGAAGCCCGGCTGCAGAAGTGCATGAGGAGAGCGCGGGGCCTGCAGCAGCGCATGCAGCAGACGCAGGAGACGCAGCAG
>NC_045164.1:26100826-26115826 GCF_900700415.2 Clupea harengus | reverse complement strand
AGCACCTCTACCCTCTCCCCCACCCACACGCCCCCCCTTCACACCCATCCCAACAGCTGGCTCGGGGTCACTCAGGTAACCACCTCTGCTCCTGAACACTTCATGGAGTACAAACGCACGCACATACACTCACATATATGCACACACACACACACACATACAATCACATATATACAGACGTGGACAAAATTGTTGGTACCCTTCCGTTAAAGGAAGAAAAAGCCACAATGGTCACTGAAATAACTTGAAACTGACAAAAGTAATAATAAATTAAAAAAAATACTGAAAATGAACTAATGAAAATCAGACATTGCTTTTGAATTGTGGTTCAACACAATAATAATTAAAAAAAAACGAATTAAACTGGCCTGGACAAAAATGATGGTACCCCTAGAAAAGATTTAAAATAATTTGACCATAGAGACATGTTAAACTAAGGTGTGTCCTCTAATTAGCATTACAGGCTTCTTCAAACTTGTAATCAGTCAGTCTGCCTATTTAAATGGTGAAAAGTAGTCACTGTGGTGTTTGGTATCATGGTGTGTACCACACTGAACATGGACCACAGAAAGCTAAGGACAGAGTTGTCTCAGGAGATTAGAAAGAAAATTATAGACAAGCATGTTAACGGTAAAGGCTATAAGACCATCTCCAAGCAGCTTGATATTCCTGTGACAACAGTTGCACATATTATTCAGAAGTTTAAGGTCCAGGGGACTGTAGCCAACCTCCCTGGACGTGGCTGCAAGAGGAAAATTGATGACAAATTGAAGAGACGGATAATACAAATGGTAACCAAAGTGCCCAGAACAACTTCCAAAGAGATGAGAGGTGAACTCCAAGGTCAAGGTACATCGTGCCAGATCGCACCATCAGTCGCTGTTTGAGCCAAAGTCGACCGAGGAGGACACCACTGTTGAAAGCAAATCATATAAAAGCGAAACTGGAATTTGCCAAAATGCATATTGACAAGCCACAGGGCTTCTGGGAGAATGTCCTTTTGGACAGACGAGACAAAACTGGAGCTTGTCAGTTTCAAGTTATTTCAGTGACAATTGTGGGTTTTTCCTTCTTCAAATGAAGGGTACCAACAATTTTGTCCACGTCTGTATATGTATATATTTTTCTATTTAATTGTGACCAAGGGTGCAAACAACCTTTTGGTCTGTCAGCCCAGTAGCTGCACATTTTACCAGCCAATCTTAGAATTTTCAGGATGTTTACCAAATATTTATTAATAGTGGATAATTACATATGTTGATTCCATATGGTGTATGGGAGCATCATTTATGCAGCCATCCCTTATTTCCTCACATAGAAGGTGGCAACCCTAATACACACACATACGCATATACGCACACACACACACATACACACACGCATACACGCACACACACACGCTCACTCACTCACTCACTCACGCATCAGACACCCATGCAGCAGGCAGATTGCTCTGATAGGCATGGGTGGAGAAGGCCTGCGTCACGATCACGATTCACTTTCATTTTGTGATCCTGACCCCACTCTTCCCCATCACTGTGACTGCAGCTATATCCACAGCACTTCCTTGTTTTGATGCAAAGAGCCTGGAAGGTTCACATATCACAGACCCCTTTCACTTTAAACTTTCACGTCAGAGATGTAGACTCAGACTCCCTCTGTGGATCCTTAAAAACGTCTTAAAACATCTTAAATTATGTTTTAGATATTCACGGTCTAAGAATGTATAAATATGTCTGGAATTGTAGGAGGGGAGGCATCTGTGGCTAAATGAATGAATTTATGTTTTTTTTTTTTTTTAACCTGTATTTTATATTCCATAACAGTGACCATGTCTCCAACGTCCGATACCTATTTTATTTTATTAATATTATTTAAATTTTGTTAATAGGTGAAATAGGCAGCGTTCACTTCCCTCACGTATATTAGTGTCCTTCTGCTCAGCCGCTGATGCGTGCCACTAGCCTCTCTAGAGGAGGGGAAGATCTTGCCTAGGGTTCCAGCGCTGTCAATGTCGCCCCCTGGTGGTAAAGCACTGCATTCTCACGTGAAGTCTTGTGAAGCACAAGCTCTGGGCCAGCTGCGTTCGCTGCTACAGCTAGTTTGGCTGCACATACTAGAGATGATTGGTCTACTGCTATCTGACTGCGTTTCAGCTTTTTTTCTCCGACACCCACGAAAAGGCAGAAGTGCAATGAGTTTTGCATGCAATAAGTCGACACCACTCGACACTTCAAATTATTCCTGATTCCAAAAATGCAAAACCATGTATAGTGTAGTCTAGATTGTCGATTTCTTTTGCTGCAGTAATGGTATTATTTTTTCCTTTTAGAGGTATTTGAAAATTCTTAAAAACCATTCAATTTGTTCAGATACCCAGTGTAGATTTCTGGCTAACAGATCAACCTCTCCTCCACAAAACCAGTTTTGTTTACTTGAACTTGTGTTTGTTGATGGTGGTGTGTATGTGTGTATGCTAACACTCTTCCTGACGCGCTGTGCAGGAGAGCTCCAAAAGCCCCCCCCCATTCTGGCTATGTTTGACCGGAGTGAAGCTCCCCAACGCGACCCCTACCACAACATCGCCATGAGCTACGGCACGCTCCCGCGGGCACCTCGGAGGGCAGCCCCAGCAGGGTCCTCGCTCCCCAGGGCCGGGGAAGGACCCCTGGCAGTGACCAGACACTGGAGCCACCTCGACTCCGGGTACGCCACCCTTGCCCATCCCCGTCGATCCGCACCCCAAGAGCGACCTACAGACGCCCCCTACAGGCAGCCCATGCAGGCTGGCCGAGAGCCGCGCCCACCGCTGGTCCCCCAGCACCACGCACTCCGCACCCCACACATCCAGCCGCCTGCTCAGCCTCTCCGTCTGGATGTGCCCCCGGAGGGCGACTGGAGGACTACGGGCTACCAGGTGGCCCAGACTGGCACCTTGGGTGGCAGGAGTGGCCAGTCCTTCCCCAGGGCAGACTCCCGGGCAAGGCTGGCCCTGAGCCCCACCGCCACTTGCCCTCTGTGCGCCCTGTGCCAGCGGGCCCCCGCCGAGCCCATGGGCGCCTACTGCCGCTCCTGTGGGGCGCACGTGGCCCGCTTCCGCACCGCCAGCTGAGCCTGCCCGCTGCCAACCGTGGTAACCTGGCAACCACAACACACACCTGCGCTCAACTCAACTCCCCTTAATAGCAGATTCACTCCCCCCTAACCAAGGTTGTGTTCAGCTAAGGAGGGACGGCAGACTAGAGCGCCGGGTTTGAAGCAAACACAACCTTTATCTGCAGCGCTCTTTCGCCCTCCCTCTCTACCTCTCTCCCTCTGTCAGCCTCTCTGTGTGTTCCTAACAGAGAGATAATGGAAAGAAAGATGAATCTGGTGGAAATGTTTCTCCACCGGAGCAGCGAGATGGTCTTCACCTGATGAGATGGTCTTCACCTGATGAGATGGTCTTCACCGGATGAGATGGTCTTCACCTGATGAGATGGTCTTGACCTGATGAGATGGTCTTCACCTGATGAGATGGTCTTCACCGGATGAGATGGTCTTCACCGGATGAGATGGTCTTCACCGGATGAGATGGTCTTCACCTGATAAAATGGTCTTCACCTGATGATGCGGCACCACTCTCCCAACCGCCCCGTCTCCACTCCTGCCCTCCTCACCTCATGTGTTCCAGCATCAGCTGAAGTGTGCAGCAGGTGGACTGTGCCCTGCCTGGTCCCCCATCCTTGTCCCCCATCCTTGTCTCCCGTCCTTGTCTCCCATCCTTGTCCCCCGTAGCGGCTGTGGTGGTGGATGACCAGGCAGGTCCGTTTCTCTCAGATTAGGGCCTCTCTGTGTCCGCCTGAAGAGCAGCCCGGGGCCTGTGGAGAGCTTGCAGCCCGTAAGACTCCAGAGCTGCGTTTCCCCACTCAGACTGGCCACTACAGTGTCTGAAATGGGACACTAGGGACGAGCGCTCGGATACAGCTCCTCCTGCTGCTACTGAGAGACACTCGTGACAGCAGCCAGCCCCTCTTCTGGTGTCTCCTCCTCGCCACGGGAGCCATGAGGAAGGGATGAATATGTGTGGGGGCCTGGGGGAGGGATGAATATGTGTGGGGCCTGGGGGAGGGACACTGGAGAGGTGAGGGCCTGGGGGAGGGACAGTGGAGAGGTGGGGGCCTTGGGGAGGGACACTGGAGAGGTGAGGGCCTTGGGGAGGGACAGTGGAGAGGGTGAGGGCCTTGGGGAGGGATGAATATGTGTGGGGGCCTGGGGGAGGGACACTGGAGAGGGAGAGGGCCTGGGGGAGGGACACTGGAGAGGGAGAGGGCCTGGGGGAGGGACAGTGGAGAGGGGGGGGCCTGGGGGAGGGACACTGGAGAGGGAGAGGGCCTGGGGGAGGGACACTGGAGAGGTGAGGGCCTGGGGGAGGGACACTGGAGAGGTGAGGGCCTTGGGGAGGGACAGTGGAGAGGGTGAGGGCCTGGGGGAGGGACACTGGAGAGGGAGAGGGCCTGGGGGAGGGACACTGGAGAGGTGAGGGCCTTGGGGAGGGACAGTGGAGAGGTGGGGGCCTGGGGGAGGGACACTGGAGAGGGAGAGGGCCTGGGGGAGGGACAGTGGAGAGGGAGAGGGATTTAGAATAGCCATCAGATGGATGAGGCAGAGGCGACCACAAGGTTTAGATCAACTGCAATTCAGACGTGGATCTCTTGAGCAAGAAATCCTTTTCTGCTATTCAGGGTCCTTTTATTTAGCTGTCAGAGGCAACGAGACGCACGCTACTCTCCCTCCCACAAACCAATCGTTTTATTTATATCCATCATAACAATTAATTAATTAGTAGTTATTTACTCAGAACTGTTAATGCGTAATTAAGACTATGAATGCTTCATCATTTCAGTGATTACTAAAAATCCAAGTGTTACCACAACTATCTTACTAATTAATCTGTATACTATTAACTTCTTTTTCAGACGTTTTGGTGTATCTATAGCCTAGCACTGTCTGGTTCTTGTTTTGCAGAGGTAAAGGGCTTTCCAACCATAATGTGTCATGGTTGCTGTGCAGAGGATGACTAATGTCGATTACGATCGTTTATGTCGATGATATTTTCAAAAATCGTTTATTTTAGTGCCATGCAATGAACGTAACAGTGTTCACACCAATTAGTGCACTTCAGAAGTGCAGCACACTAGAAGATTTAGTAAGGAGGAAAAAAAAGTCGCTGTTCTCCGATGTTCCGGGAGAAACGTTTTGTGAAATATTTATATTTTGTTCGCTAGGATAGGTTGTTTGAGGCACAGGTGTTTGCAACCCATAAGCGCCATACAGCTTTTATCAGACGAAACGGAAAACCTGCATGTTGAAACAGGAGTTTTCCTCTTCAGATCTGGCTATAGAGTTTGAGACTTGGTAGATTTGTCGGGGTTTCTTTAGAGAGGAGGTGGCGGCGGCGATGTTATTTATTCTTCTATTACTATCTCCACAGTTCCAGTTCAATATTTCCCTGTTACACCACAAATCCTTGATTTTGCCATTCCCCCCCCCCCCCCCCAAGGGATCTTTTTTTACACACTGACTGAATTTGAAGCAGATGTACTCATTAAAACAACATGTCTGCCCGTTTTCTAGGCAGGCAGGTTACATTGGGGGTCACTTAGCATTAGCAAGGGCAGGCAGGTTACATTGGGGGTCACCTAGCGTTAGCAAGGGCAGGCAGGTTACATTGGGGGTCACCTAGCGTTAGCAAGGGCAGGCAGGTTACATTCGGGGTCACCTAGCGTTAGCAAGGGCAGGCAGGTTACATTGGGGGTCACCTAGCGTTAGCAAGGGCAGAGATGTAGCATCATGGGACCTCGTCACAGCTCCCAATGTTTTTTTTTTTAATGTTGTAGTTTTTGTTTTTGTTTTCACTTACATGAAAAATAAATGTAAAGCCTTACAAAGATGCTTTTTGTTAAAGCGTTCCGTTTAAATGAAGGAATGAAAATGAAACTTGTTTTGTTTTAAGATGAAGTTTTTGCCTATTTTTTTGTTGCATATTTTTACATTTATTTTTCTATATTTTTGACACTGCTGGCTAAATGCTACTAGTACACCAATGGGAATGGCTCTCCATAGACTATGCAGGTCACAAGAGTGGAAAGGGTTCTTCAGGGGCGAACAGATTTAACTCACTGAAAAGTCCTGAGAAAACTGGATTGTAGCTGTTCTGTTAAATCAATACTTACCATGGCTTGTCTTAGACAAGGATCACTCTCTGCTAAACCATATATTGAATTGTAGAATTTTGACTGCATTCATCTTTAAGATTTGTTCAGACTGCAAAAATAGAGTAAACCGAAACTGACCTGGGTTGTGGTTTAGTCCAGCACAACTATAAACTATAAAGCCTTGTCCAGTGATTCAGCTGCCAATGTTTCAATGAAGTGGACAACCTTTTTAGGTTAGGAGCTTATCAATGTGATGTGTACAGAACAGCCAGTTGAGCAACACTGCCCCCTTGAGGACAATGAGCAGACTACTGAGCAGAGTCCATTTTCTTGATCCTTAAACTGTACCAAAATGTAGGTGGTCCATCGCATACTGGGACTGTTGAAGTATGTATATAAATGTTTGTACAGACATTGAATAGCCTTTAAGCCTAATGGATGAGCTTTGCCCATATAAAAGCTTGACAGATTTTCATTCAGAGTTTGTTTGTAAATGCTGTGCTAGAAACAAATAAAGTTCATGTGTATTTTTGCAATAAAGTTGCTATCCTCTGCTCCAGATTTGAGCAGAATTTAAAGACAGTCTCTTTTTTTCTCTCTCAGACTCATTTTCATCTGTTAAAACAATCCAAACATTGTTGTCACACTCATGCTTTGTGTATGACGTCCCCCCAGAGCCTCTTACTCATCGTCACATGCTGCCAGGGCCTCTTCCTCATCGTCACATGCTGCCAGGGTTCTCTTCCTCATCGTCACATGCTGCCAGTGGCTCATTCCCAAGTGTTGGGTCGTAACCTCTGGTCCCTGTGGCTGTGGAACCGCACACAACTCCCATTCAGCCACTGTGCCTCAAGAACACAACCAATGGATAAGACTCCATGCCCATTTGTGTTAATGCCTAAGACTCCATGCCCGTTTGTGTTAGTAACTGTATCAGGGGAGGGCAGAAGGACTAAAGTAAACCGAGAGGTTTACAACCTTTTGCAACACTCCATACATTGCCGGAGGTTGTGTTGATATATTCACCATTCGCATTCTTTTGCTTGTCCCCCAAACATGGACTCCTGTCACTCAGTCACGAGCCCTCAAGACGCCTTTCTTTAGCTCCTGAAAGGCTGCTGTACGTGTGGGTCTTCACTGCAATACTTTAAAACCCTTTATTTTCCCATCACCTCTCTGGAAAGGGCTATGAACAGGTAAAGACCGTGTACTGACTGTAGTAACTATATGACTGTAGGCAGGCAATTACATTTTTACCATAACAAAATGTCCTTGGACCTTCTGCTAGCAACACCGAAGTCATGGATTACATATCTAGGGCGCACACACACTTCTAAAACGTTTACCTTTACTGTGTATTGCTTTGGGTAAAATAATTTGCTGAAGATATAAAGCCAGGTGTAAGTAAACAATAAGACCAAGACATTGCCCACGGGGGGGAGATGAGGTAGCAACCCTATAACAAGTCATGTTCCTGCAATCAAAAAGCAAATCGAAAAGCGCTCTCGGCCAATCAGCAATGGGGTCAAGGGGTTGGCAATTCTGTGTTCAGCACAGACGGTAAATCAAAAGAAACGCTCCAGACACAACATGAAGAAGTGGGTCTCGTAATCTACAACTCTATCAAGTTGATGGTTAGAGAGCGGCCAGAGAGGCTGGGACCCCCGGCCTGGCGTCGAGGTGAGACGAGGACGTTGTCTGCTCTGTTGTGCCTTTCTGGAAGTACTTTGGAGAAGATAATAATAATAATAATAATCATTCAATCTTATATAGCGCTTCTCTAAATACCCGAAGTCGCTTTACAGAGTCCAGTAGTCATTCATACACAGTCATACCGGTGGCGGTAAGCTACATCAGTAGCCACAGCTGCCCTGGGACAGACTGACAGAAGCGTGGCTGCCAATCAGCGCCTACGGCCCCTCCGACCACCACCACCAACATTCATTCATAAGATGAAGGTTCGGGGAGAGGAGGAGGTGATTGGGCGCTCAGCGGTGGTGACGAGGAGGACGAACACGATGCCTCTGGTGGCCTTAGTGAGCCAGCGTCTCCCCTGCAGCGAGCAGCACAACGATGCGGATGCCGGCGACGTTCAACGGGGGTTACAGTGAAGTGTTGTTCTTGGAATGGAGACTGTCTGAGACGGTGCAAGACATAACACGTCTAACCATGTTCTTGATATTTGTTTTGACTTGTGTGTGTGTTCAGTGGCCCTCATCCAGTTGACCTTTCTTTAAAAGGTCAGATGGGGACGGACTTCTCCATTCCATCACGGGATTATATGATAGGCGACCACTTGTTGAAATGTACCTACTGGATTACAGTTAGTGCAGACACCATATTTTCCTTTTTAAAGCCTGGCTACAATGCAGTGGGACAATGACAGTTGTACCATTGACCTTTTCTCTTTCTATTTCAATTCACATCACTACCATGATTGGTTTTCAGTATACAGTATTCCCTTACACATTTAACCCAACGCCCAACATGGTTTTCCCCCAAGGCATAATGTTAATACACATTTTGCTCTGCTAGACCAAATTTTTTGCAGATAGACCGCAGCCCCAGTCTTGTAAAAAGGGCCAGTGCTTATGTGCGGGTGTATCTCAGCTAAGGGCAGTGTGTGGTGTGTGTATCTCAGCTAAGGGCAGTGTTTGGTGTGTATCTCAGCTAAGGGCAGTGTTTGGTGTGTATCTCAGCTAAGGGCAGTGTTTGGTGTTTGGTGTGTATCTCAGCTAAGGGCAGTGTTTGGTGTTTGGTGTGTATCTCAGCTAAGGGCAGTGTTTGGTGTTTGGTGTGTACCTCAGCTAAGGGCAGTGTGTGGTGTTTGGTGTGTATCTCAGCTCAGCTAAGGGCAGTGTTTGGTGTGTGGTGTGTGTACCTCAGCTAAGGGCAGTGTTTGGTGTTTGGTGTGTACCTCAGCTAAGGGCAGTGTGTGGTGTGTATCTCTCAGAGTGCCCAGCTTTAGATGATGAGGAAGCTCTTCCAAATGAAACACACCACAGGGGTCTGCCTGAGATTATCCTCCCTGTGGCGTCTGATGTAACAGGAAAGAGGTTTTCCTGAAACTCGAAAACAAAATCCTGTGTGTGCATCCAATGCTCAGTGACTTAGCTCCGTTTTGGGAGAGGCTGTTTTTTTTTCTTCCCCTTGAGTGCCTCGTGGTCTCTTGGAGGATCGTTCTGTGTTCGGCCACGTCATCTGCTTGGATTGCTGTGTTCAGGGTTTAGAGAGGCCTATCTTCATGTAAATCCTATTACCTTCTTTCCATTTTCCGGAAGGTTCCTGATATATTTTGGTGATTCACTAGGATCTGACTTCCTGTCCTGACCATTTTGTGTATTAGACGCCAAGTGAACCAGACCTTATTGGTACACAGAACGCATCCTGTGTTACGACTGGCATTCATTCATTATGGAACCACCGAACACCATAATGCCTTTTGTCCACAAAAAAACACACAAGTACTTGTCCACAAAATATGGCAGAGAGCCAAAATTTTTTGTGTAGAGAAAACAATTCATGTCAGGCACGGAATTGACTGTTGCTGAAAGGCTGAGTGCACTTCTGACTTTGTGGACAAATAAACTGATTTTTATAGAAAATGTATAGACAAATGTAATTCTGTCCATACAATAGATATCTTAGGCCTTCGAATGGTTACTATATCCACACAACAGTCCCTACAGAAGGAAATAAGCTATGAAATAAAGTCGGTTCCACTTGGCGCCCCATATTTGTGTGGTGTTGAGGACTTGTCAGTTCTGTCATCTCAAGAGTGTTGTGCTCCTCTGAGCACCTTCCTCTTTGCCTTTTGCTCTGTGTCTCGATCTTGATCAGTGTGCAGCTCAATGAGTTCGGCAGCTTTTCTCACACCTTTCGGTTGAACAGCAGTTCGGCAGGCCTTTTACCTGTTGTGGCATTGTTCATGCTTCGGTAGACAGTCACATTCTTTCTCCTTTTTTCAATCCAGTCCTTCTGACTGAGCTGCTATCCTAATGCCCACCATCAGCAGTGCTGTTCTCCATTGGCCGGAGCCAACTTCGGTGTGGTTTTTATTTGTGTGATTCTGTTATCTTCACTGTTGTCCATTGCCAGATTTTCAAGTAACTGCTAGTCCATGTTTACTGAAGATCGACTCCAGACTATCTATGACCTTTACTGTTGTTGTGGTGGTCCTGATGTCAAATTCGTCATAACGACTAAAGTAATCTACTACCGCTAGAATGGAGTAACTTCACGGGAGGGGTATATTGATGGCAATGTCAGGGTCCATCGGCGGTGTCATCGGTGGTGTCATCGGTGGTGTGGGTCTCAGTGGTTCTGGTGGGTCAGGTCTAGTTACTGTTTGGCAGCCGTTGCAAGCTCTGCAATCTCCGTATAGCACACAAAGTTTTAAATTCCACATTTCTCCATGCTAACTAACTAAACGTGTATTTTTAACTAACTGAAATCAACATTATCCTCTTTGCCAATGTTATATTTCTACTTTACTAATAAATTAAGCAGTAGTCGCTAAATATAATCGCTGACACAATGATGACTCCGCGTTACTCACTCTCTCGCCGAGCACATTTTTTCAAAAATCGTACTTCTCTCCTCATGGTGTGTAGGCTACCCACAATAGTCCTCCATTCTAATTGGAATTTTAACATGGACATGACGCCTCCAAATTAAATATATTCACTGAGTGATTTCATTTAATTTCTTTATTTAGTTATAATGCCGTCTGTTTTGAGAAAGAAATCAATAGGCCTATAAAATGACAATGCTTGATCCCCAACACTAGAAATCTCAGTGGTAATTGGGACCTTCCGGATTGCGCCGCCTCAAGCAAGCAGCAGCTGACATTTAGCGTCCTCTTGTGTCTTGCTGTGTTACATAAACATTTCACATGACATTAAGTTAGAAATACCGCAAAAGGCACAAACACAGGAGTGAATTTTAAAAATTACAGAAATGCAGAAGCTTGAAAAGGTCTCCAGGGATGTGTGCTATCAATATTCCAGCAACATTTCCAGTCACAGTTTACAGTTTTTATCCACTACGGCTAACAAATGTAGCAGACTAATCAGTATGCATAAAAATACCCTTATTTCTCCATGCCTATACCTAACTCCCATGTGGTGTTAACTTAATGTGACAGTCAATTGCTCCCAAGTGTGAAATTGTGAACGAATTATACTTGTTTTCCTTTTTCAAAGATAATTGAATTTCATTTGAGCTGTGTGGCAGGACCTCGCCCTTAGGCTCTCACAGTAGCGACCTCGTCCATGTGGTGGTCCCTGATGATGATAATGCACTGGGTGTACTGTATGTTAGGATAAGACCTTGTCCATGAAGAGGCCTGATGATGATGATAAGGCACTGGGTGTATGTTAGGATAAGACCTCGTCCATGAAGAGGCCTGATGATGTTAAGGCACTGGGTGTATGTTAGGATAAGACCTCGTCCATGAAGAGGCCTGATGATGATAATGCACTGGGTGTATGTTAGGATAAGACCTCGTCCATGAAGAGGCCTGATGATGTTAAGGCACTGGGTGTATGTTAGGATAAGACCTCGTCCATGAAGAGGCCTGATGATGATAATGCACTGGGTGTACTGTATGTTAGGATAAGACCTCGTCCATGAAGAGCCCTGATGATGATGATAATACACTGGGTGTATGTTAGGATACGATGTAATGGTGGTCTCTTTTTTTATGTGATTAAAACCTGAGGCACTCAGGCAAGTGATACAAGACTGAACGCTGAAGTCAAACATGGATGTGTCAAATGATGGCCATCTGCAGTGCTACTTTTTTTACCAGCCTTGTATGTGAACCGTCCTTTTGTATGTGCATGTCTTTTCACACATTATCATCATATCAAATCGAATCGAATCGAATCGAATATATTTGAGACACACAAATGCACACACAAACAAAGGCTACTAGAAGCATGCAAGTGTGCGCACGTGCGTGTGTGTGTGTGTGTGTGTGTGTGTGTGTGTGTGTGTGTGTGCGTGCATTTGCATGTGTGTGTGTGTGTGTGTGTGTGTGTGTGTGTGTGTGTGTGCATGAGTGCTTGCACACATGCTGGGGTATTTTCTGAACACCACAGGGGGAAGCCCTATCTTTAGACCAATGGACATAATTTGTCTCATGTCACATTTCTGTCACATTTCTGACATGACGTTAAATGTTACCTAATACCACAGGAGAAAAACATATCATTTAATCTCCATCATTAGTCAATTATAAGAGTTTAATGCCCCTGTCCGCAGAGGTCATTTTAAGGTGTGTTCTGTATTTTCATGAGGTGTAACTCCTGTTCATCTCTTGTCCTGGGTAAATATACAATCACTGATGAAAGTGTGCTTGACATGATATTAGAGTAAATATGTTCATGCACTGTGTGTGTCTGTCTGTATGCGTGCGCAAGTGTGTGTGTGTGTGTCTGTCTCTATGCGCGCGTGTGTGTGTGTGTGTGTGTGTGTGTGTCTGTCTCTATGCGCGCACAAGTGTGTGTGTCTGTCTCTATGCGCGCACAAGTGTGTGTGTCTGTCTCTATGCGTGCAAGTGTGTGTGTGTGTGTGTGTGTGTGTGTGTGTGTGTGTGTGTGTGTGTGTGTGTGTGTGTGTGTCTGTCTCTATGCGCGCGTGTGTGTGTGTGAGTGAGGGGGCTTGGGGCTGGGTTGGAAGGGGTTTGTTTGCATAGTTGGGTCATGCAAAGGAAAGCCAGATAGGGATCTTGATTAAAGTCTGAACTAAAGGTTGCATTTTGCAGACCCCATTTTTGTCAGACGCGAACATTGCGATTTCCTGACTCCAGAAGGACAGGAGGTTATGTTGTTCTTTAAATTAGCACGCTTCCTTCTGTTGCCTGCTGGAGTTCAGCTAAGAGCTCTGTGTTTAGGCTGTGTTACTGTTGCCTGCTGGAGTTCAGCTAAGAGCTCTGTGTTTAGGCTGTGTTACTGTTGCCTGCTGGAGTTCAGCTAAGAGCCCTGTGTTTAGGCTGTGCTTCTGTTTGCCTGCTGGAGTTCAGCTAAGAGCTCTGTGTTTAGGCTGTGTTAGAGCTCTGTGTTTAGGCTGTGCTCAGCCAGGCTTTAATTGGCATTCAGAAATTGCCACTGGGTCTCCTTCTTCTGTCTGAAAAGTTCAGGTTACTGAACAACAGCCAAGACACCCCTCCGAGGTCTGAGAGAGACCCACCCCCCCGAGGTCTGAGAGAGACCCCCCCTCCCCCTCCGAGGTCTGAGAGAGACCCCAGCTCTGCTCTGCTCAGGAACGGCTTCTCCTGCCGCATCCCCTCGCCTTCTTCACAGTCCCACCGCACCTCAGCGCGCATAGAGACAGACACACACCCACACACCCACACGCTTCTCCATCCACGTCCCCTCGCCTTCTTCACAGTCCCACCACACCTCAGCGCGCATAGAGACAGACACACACACACACGCTTCTCCAGCAACATCCCCTCGCCTTCTTCACAGTCCCACCGCACCTCAGCGCGCATAGAGACAGACACACACCCACACACCCACACGCTTCTCCAGCAACATCCCCTCGCCTTCTTCACAGTCCCACCGCACCTCAGCGCGCATAGAGACAGACACACACCCACACACCCACACGCTTCTCCAGCAACATCCCCTCGCCTTCTTCACAGTCCCACCGCACCTCAGCCGGATTCTACCTCAAGCACCTACGAAAAGGAATTCAATGTCAACGTCCCCTTTGGAATAATAGGAAATATTAAGTAATTCAGGAATAATAATAGTATTTAGTCTAATTACTGAGTGTGACTGTAAAATATGAAGTATTTATAGGGCTATTTAACCAAAGGTCAAAGTCTACTGCGAGTACTTTCCTTATAGGGGTGTGTGGGTTGTGGCAGTTGCGCAAGGAGTCAGGTAGTTCTCACTGCTGGTTTCCACTGAATACATCCAGCTTTGTAATCAGCAATGTGGAGGCCTCTGGCTGTGCAATAGGTGCACCAGTCACTGTAATCATTGTGGCAAAGTCAGTCTTGGTAGCCTCGGTTGGATTCAAAATGTTTGTAGTTTTCAAAAGTTTCAGCATTTAGCAAACCTTTTTTTTTCTAGCTAGAGCCCAAGGTGCCACACCGAATAAATAGACAACAAAACAAAAATGAATAACCAACTAGCAGAAAAATACATACAGTATACCCCTCAACTAAACCAGCTGGTACCAGGAAAAGGGAAGTTTATAAATGGCAATGGGTTTTAAGGAGAGACTTGAAAGCAGTCAGAAAGGATGCAAATCTCACATCCTGGAGAAGGGTGGTTCAGAGTTCAGAGGCCAAAACAAGTGGTCAGCCTAAAGATTTGAGTCTGGACTCTAAAACGGAATGTAGAGATAGTAAACAACAAACAACAACAGTGCCTCTGGAGCTCCTGTGGACTTGTTCCAATCGCCTGGATTCACACTTGCATGCGTGTGAGGTAAAATCCTTGGATTCACACTGGCATGCGTGTGAGGTAAAATCCTTGGATTCACACTGGCATGTGTGTGTATGTGTAGGACAAATCCATGCTTCCCTGGCTTATTATGTGATGACACTGTTGTCAATATGTAATTGCATGTACTCATTTTAAACCTTTTTTGGTCTCAATTGCATACTCAATAACTCTTCTTCTTCTAAATTGGCGGAAAACCCCCTTTTCAATCCGTTGCTCTTTAGAAACTAGTCGTTTGTACGCATTGACCCTTCTCAGCACTTCGCTTCTACTCACTAATAACTCTAATCGTCATCACCTTTGAGGGTAAACACAGCCGTCTTTCTTTCTTTCCCAAACTG
>NC_045164.1:26073326-26095826 GCF_900700415.2 Clupea harengus | reverse complement strand
ACTGCCTTACATGGACACAGACCGACTCCCATTCTCCGAGTCTCTCCCATATATATATATACAGTATATTGACATATTCGAGTTCCCTGCTGTGTGTGTGCAGCCCATGGTAATACATGAATGGAGGAAAACGCACACAGCATGAGGCTTGTGTATTGATTTCGTTTGTTCTCTCTTTGCCTAGCTGTTACAGTATATGCACAGCCACTGTGATATTTGAAATCGATGCTGCACCGATCAGAAGGAATTGAATAAGTCTGCTGTATATATGATGGTATTTGGTTGGTTGTTCTGGCCTGGAAAAGCAGGTCATTCATAGAATCTCCAGAGTACACATTGTTTTTGAATTTAACTGTCCATCTGCAGGCTGGTTAAGATATATGTATTTTGTGTGGCACCATCAGATTCATTTTGAATCTGTGTTTTTTTTAAATTGGACATACATGCGTGAGCCGCCATTGTTTGAAAAACAGAGTAGCTTTCTCAAATGTTTCCCACCAGCAAAGATTGAGCTGCTAAAGGGGCCTTTGGCTTGTCGACCCACGGCAGAGCTCTCTCTTGGTCTCTCTGTCTCTCTCTCTGTCTCTCTGTCCTCCAGAACCCTTTTAGAGGACAGCCACACCGTTTCATCTTTAATCCTGTTGTCCACGCCAGCCTGGGTTCACTCTCCATCCCAGTGACCTCCAGTCATCCGTGACTCCTAGGGTGTGTGTGTGTGTGTGTGTGTGTGTGTGTGTGTGTGTGTGTGTGTGTGTGTGTGTTAATCAGGTCACTGGAGTGCTCTGCTCTCCCAGCGTGGGGTTAAAGAGAGAAGGGGCACAGGGGCAGGAGTCGGCCTCCACCTCGAACCCCTCCTCGCCTCCCCCTCCTCGCCTCCCCTGACTTCTGTGCTTCAGGTGTCGGTCCTCCAGAAGCCCGTGCGCCGTAAGGTTCTGTGCGCCGTAAGGTTCTGTGCGCCGTAAAGGTTCCGTGCGGCGTAAGGTTCTGTGCGGCGTAAGGTTCCGTGCGCCGTAAGGTTCTGTGCGGCTTAAGGTTCCGTGCGCCGTCATCATTTGATCATCAAATCATTTCTGGGCCACTGGTGGCGATGCAGAGCGAATCCATGCCATATATAGACTGGTGTTCAAATATGGTGTCAGGTACAACAAAGTTCTCCACATTTTATAGGGCAGGGACATGAACCTGAAACAGAGAATTATGGACCTCACAGGAGGGGCTTTATGTCACACTTTGAGCTGATTAAGCACAGCTTTAATCTGTTAGTTTAACAAGTCCCCATCCCACAGGCGGACCTGTTCAAGGTGGCCTAATGACTGGATATTTGCAGACCGGGTCAGACAGCAGTTTAGATCTTTAGTACCGAGAGAACTCAGCTCCGTGTCCCACTACTGGCCCAAATCCAGCGTTAACATGAGGCTGCCATTACTGTGGGCCATGCGGTCTCTAGATAGTGAATGCTAATAGCATGCACAGACTCACAGACTATACATCAGGTCTGGATGAAATGAGCTTTTGAGCCATACTTCTCCTTTGATGGGGATTAGTGTGGTGACTCTAAGGGTCCATAACTCCATAATTCTTCAAGCACAAGAATGAATAGGAGAACCGTTCGTTCCTGGTCACTTGGATGACATTACAGCACCATTTTGCTTTGGAGGCTGATATTTGGGCGGCAATTTTTTTGTATTTGTTGGTATTGTGTTTATTTGTCTGTTTTCATTACATATTGAGTATAAATCTTGGATAAAATTAAATGTTCAAATATATTTAATCATGGTTAAAGCCCTCATGTTTATATGACATAGGCTTTGTACATCAGTTTCAGATTTCAGACTGGCTCAAGATTTGCTTCTGAACCTACTTTAAGAATGCTATCAAACACACTCCACACACACGCACACATACGCACCCACACACACACGCACAGACACAAACAAAGATGAAACAACAGGACTCAAAGGCGATGGAGCGTTCACGCTAAGTGTATGAGACAGTTTGGGGCAGGGGAGATGTTGAGGCCGGCAGATCAGGGGTCATGTCTCACATCCAGACCCCAGCTGTGTGGAGAAGCCTGGTGGGCAGGCACACACACACACACACACACACACACACACACAGACACACACACACACACACACACACACTCACACACACACACACACACACACACACACACACACACACTCACACACACACTCTGCTGTCCCCTTCCAGTTGAGTGGGCTCAGGTGTGCCTGAGTGGGAACCCACAGACCAGCAACTCCCCCTCTGTGAGGTCACACCACTCTTGACTTATTTTGATTGATTTATTTATGTATGTATTTTTTTATTTTTTTATTTATTTATTCTGTTGTTTGTGTTGATGACACAGTCTCACTCACTCTCACGCCTGTCTCTTTCTGCACCTGGATGATCAGGCCAGTGTGTCGTCTGTGTGTCTTGAGTGTTCTTACAAAAAAAAAATCTTTTATATAAGTGGCAATGAGACCCTTCACTCTTATCGGTTGCGTAACATCCAGAAATTAGATTTATGGCTTCAAGTTTCAGCCTGGTTAAGTTGCGGAGAGATAAAGTGGCCGCTGACATAATGAGAGGTTGTGTGTGACCCAGTTTAATGATGATGATGGGGCCACGCTTGTTTTTATGGGTGAGTTTATCTTTGACGCAGAGGACCAGATGGCCAGGTTAAGCCTCCCCCCGTAAGGATCAGGTTGATACCTGTTTGTCACCTATTTTCCATCTTCAGCAAATTTGAACAGCAAATGCTTTTTGATTCTACATATTTACCAAAACTGAAAGAAAGGCCATTCAGTCTATTCAAGTCATCCTCAGTTTGTGGAGATGTGTTCTACACACAGCATAGAACACAACGTTTTTGCATATATTTATTCTGTTGAGCCCCATAAAGATTGTTTGAATAATGACTACAACAACTAGGTGAAGGCTCAGAATCGTATTAAAATGAATATTAAACATAAGAAAGTCCACGAAAATGTTGACTCAACCTCTAACTGATCAAATCCAACAAAACAATCGACCTTGTAATGTTTATTGTAACAGACACTCTGCTTCGGATATAATATTGATCGTAAGTGTGCCCGTTTACAGAGGAAGTGGGTGGCCTGGGGGTGTTTAGTTGCGTGGGAGGCAGAGCGCATGCCTCGCTTGAACTGTATAAGTATGCGCGCCAAGCCTGAGCAGATCAAGGCAGTGCGCGCGGTTTGACGGTGGCAGCTATGGCTTTATTCACACGCACAGCTGGCTCGAGCTCATACACGCGCTAACACGCGCGTGCAGCGGTAGAGTTGGTGGTTGTGTAGACTGGACTTGTGAGTGCCTTCGCAAGGTGCCTGAACGGTGACTGAATGCGACCTCCTGTGACTGGTCTGTGACTTAAGTGTGAGTTGCTGTTCAAGAAGCCCCCATTCACCGAGTCATCTTTTTTCCCCCCACCTGTCAGTTATTTGACTGCTTGGCGGGTTCCGGGAGTCAGGATGAGCGGCGACTTGCACTCCGTGAGGGAAACCATTTCGTGCCCATCTCATGATCCCAACTGCACCCACATCACGGAGACGGTGTCTGCGTGGAACAACTCCAGGGTCAGTGCGTATCGGCTCGTAGACCTGAATCCCGTGGCTACTTCTGTGAGTTTGCAGTTGTTTTCACATTTGACATTTTCCTCTTACGACTTTTACATATTAGGCAGCGACTGCAGTTTGTGAAGGCACATTGCTGTCGCAATGTTGTTGACCAACATCTCCTTTTTGTAAGCTGTCATTATTGGTCTATGTGTCTTTCCAAGTTAAAATTAATCCTGGAGCATATAGAAGTATCTGATTTGTGCGAACGTGAATGCATTTATGAAAGGTTAACGACAACACGATGGGGCAAAGTTCCTCGCAAGGAGCACGTTATTGATTGTTTGATTTGCAATTAGACGAAGCGCTTGTGTTTCTCATAGGTGTTAGTACATATTTCATTCGTTCAGGATATCCTTTGGTATAGCAAACTCTTACTCGCAAACAGACGCATCGTTTATCAGCTTTATTCACAGACTGCCTCTAAAATCACCGATTTGTCTCTGTGCCACACATACGACAACCGTTTCCTCATTAGTTATTGCTTCGGTTGGTGCATAGCCTATGTAATGGTTACAATTATATCGGGGCATCCAACGTACACCTGACACGGACCTTGATTAAATTTCTTAGGCTTGCAAGCTTATAGAGCACTTCAACTTACAACTAACCTGACGGGCTGCACAACCGGTTCCGACTACCGACCAGCTGACCTAGTCGATAGCTCCATCCAAAGTACCTCCAGATCATTTCGAAGTAGACGTACACGTGATTTTGACATTTAAATATCCATCATTACAAGCCTCAGTCTTAAGAAGAAAACAGTGATTGATCGATCAATCACAGCTAATTGTGCGATTCATTATTATTATTTTTTTTTTTATCAACTGACAGCACTATTGTATTAATTTGTTACTTATAAGCGCTCCCTCTGTCTGTAACCAAAGTGTACACTTATGTCTGGTTGAAAGGAACCTTTCTTTCCTTATTAGATTGATTGATTTATCCACTTGCAGAAAGAAGTGCCTTGCTTCTGCAGTTCACACTTTAGTGCATTCTTGTCCAAAAATGTAGATATATTGGGAATGGGTTTATTCTAAAGAAAGAATGAAAATATCAAGTCTGTCAAAATTCCTTTTCATTCCATTCATGGCCATTTGATTTAAGGGATTTATTTACGTTGCCAGGGACCAGGGCCTGATCAAATATAAACAAGCGCTATAAAAGGGACAAACATTGGGTCATCAGGGGTATTGTCCAACATTGTCTTCTTAATATGCTGTCACAATTAAATGATTATAAGTGCTGAGGCATTTTGACAGTTAAAAGGTTAATGTATATCGCCTGTTGTCAATATGCCTATGCATCCCAGGCATGCGTGTGTGTGTGTCTGTGTGTGACAGAGAGAGAGAGAAAGAGAGAGAGATGAAATCTTAGTTTCAATTATTAGTTTAGTACACTTACATATCAGTCATTCACTGCTACATCATGCATTGTGTTAAACATAGTGGGCTATTGCAGATTGTTGTCCTCAGCCATTTAAAGGACATTAGGTGAAGGCAGTCCTTCATCCTTGTGCTATGCCTATGCCCATGGGCTATAGTGTGTGCTTGCCAGACCTATGATTCGGTGTTGTTATCGCTAAGTACTATTTTTAGCTTTTTTCTTTCTGTGTCTTATCTTTGTTATCATTGTTACCCCGGACACAGTGAGCATGTTTAGTGTAGGCTAGTGCAATTATGGGATGGCGGTTTCATTTTTGTGTCAGTTGATTAAGACTGCGACATTTGATCAACATGTTTCCACACTGTAAGGTGTAAGGTTCTCTCTAAGGAAAATAGCCCTGTCTGTGTGTGTGTGACAGGTGACAGCGCTTTGTTTTTAATTTGATTTCCTTTTTAATATCACGGGGAATCCATCTGATAGAGAGAGAGAGAGAGAGAGAGAGAGAGAGAGAGAGAGAGAGAGAGAGAGAGAGAGAGAGAGAGAGTTGCGTGCCGCGGGAGATAAAGGCCGGCTCGCGCCAGGAATTGCAGAAATAATTGATTTGTGAAACTGAAGGACAGACGACTCTTTTTCTCCGTTTTCATTTCATGTCTTAGAAATGGGAGAATGGACCTGGATCCATTTTTTTTATCAATTCAGTTAATTAAGGCAGAGGGAGGGGGGGGGGGGTTGCATTTGCCACCCATATGAATTCGATTTTGTGTGAAAAGATGAGATCACATGTGGTTTACGAGCTCATAGCTTTGTTTTCCACATAAGGAACCTTTTTGAGTCCCGCTCACCCCCTCACGAGACAGAAGGGGGCACTGCACCGCCTACATTTGTTGATAATTATTTAACTCTAACGCGTAACCTTTAACCTTTGGTCTCTCCTCACGCACATTTTGGCATTATGTGTATAGACAGCAGAGCTGTGTCGGTAACTATCGTGACAAATGAGAGTCAGCCACAAGGTTTATTGAGTCCGTTCTCAGTACCAGACACCAACGCATTACACAGTCTTTCACATAGAACTATATCTTACATGAACACTACATGAAATGGCTGATTCATGTTTGCCCTGGAGAACTGATAGTCCAGCTACTGTTCAGACACTTAAAAGCTTCTCTCCTAACATGCTTGAAAATCAGCAGAGACTGTAAAACAGCTTTTCCACCTAAACCCCCCCCCCACACACACACACACACACACACACACACACACACTCCCTCCGTATGGGCAGAAGCTCCAGGTAAGACGTCAAAGTGATGTGATCCTGGGACGACAATATCAGTAATGGGTGAGTTGTGTTTCCATGCGGCAGTCGTGGCCCATCCATCTTTGTCGAGCGGTGAGAATGGCTGACTATAAAGCCCCTGAGAGACCCGTGGCCTGGAGTGAGAGAGATTAAAGAATGAGAAGAATAAAAAAATCTATTGGTGAATAGATTCACCAATCATAATTAAGTTAAGTGACAGACCAGTTCCTGATCTTTCAACAGCAGCAGTGTGAGACATAGCAACGTGTCCGTAGGGCCAGGTGTGTGTGTAGGCCCAGGTGTGTGTGTAGGGCCAGGTGTGTGTGTGTGTAGGAACAGGTGTGTGTGTGTGTGTAGGGCCAGGTGTGTGTGCTGCCTGCCGCTGAAGAGGAGCAGTGGACAGGGAGGTGAAAGGAGCCATGGCTGGTTCAGTTGTCCACACAAGGAGGTTATGTATTGTCATGCCCGGCTCACAGGCATGCCAAATAAAAGAGAGTCACACAGGATTTAACGCCAAACAGTATGCTTTTATTTAGCGACTAGTGTATAGTACCAGGCCAGACTACGGTGAGATGGGGCAGTCAGTGAGTCAGTAAGGTTGTAGTGTATGTGTGCATGCTAGGGCAGTAGATGGAATGTTGTATCTCAGCAGGTACGGAGCGATGATCATTGCGCAAGACGAGCAGTAGGGAGCAAGGATTCCACGCGATCTCTCTCTCTCCGAATCTCCCATGAAATCCGTGGGCGGTGCTCTTATAGTAGCAGGCCCAGGTGTTCCCAATAACGAATGAGCTGGCCACACCTGCGGGGCATCTGTAATACAAAGACACTGACAAAGACAAGTAGCTCTCCCAGCAACCATAGAGGCGGGGTCGTCACACCCCCCCCCATAGAACGGGGTCCTAACAGGAACCCCGACCAACAATAAACCCCCTCCAAAACCAACATACCACCTGCACTCCCCCTCCACCAGGATCCGGCTAGTATCCTGCATACAGAAGAGGAGATTAATACAACACAGGTCATCACATCACAGGAGCACGGGACAATGCATCCGCTACCACATTGTCTGACCCCTTGATGTGGCGTATGTCTAAGCAGTAAGACTGTAACATCAACGACCACCTAATCAACCGCTGATTAGGACATCTTAGGGAGTTCAGGAATGTAAGGGGGTTGTGGTCAGTGAAGACCTCCACCGGTACTCCGGAACCCACATACACATCAAAGTGACCCAACGCCCAAACCAAAGCCAACAACTCCTTTTCGATCACGGAGTAGTTCAGCTGATGTCTGTTAAATTTCTTAGAGAAAAAACTTACAGGCCTATCCAGCCCCTCCTTGTCAGACTGCATCAGTACGGCCCCTGTTCCCACGTGACTGGCGTCCACCTGTAACTTGAACGGCTTCTCCACACAGGGAGCGGCCAGCACTGGGGCGCTACACAACAGGGCCTTCACATTCTGGAAGGCCTGTTGACAAACAGGAGACCACACGTATTCGACCTTTCCCCTTAACAAGTCAGTGAGGGAAGCGGCAACAGACGAAAAATTCCTGCAGAAACTGCGGTAGTATCCTACCATCCCCAGAAAACGCATCAGCTCTTTTTTTGTGGTTGGCACCGGAAACTGTTCTACCACCAGCACCTTGGCCTGCACTGGCCGCACATGGCCCTGGCCGACAACATGGCCCAGGTACGTCACGGTAGCACGGGCAAACTCGCACTTCGCCAGGTTCACCGTCAGTCTTGCAGAAGCCAACCGTTCAAATAGGGTTTGAATGCGTTGTACATGACTATCCCAGTTGCTACTGTAGACAACCACGTCATCTAAGTACACCGCGCACCCTGCCAGGTCACCCACCACCCTATTCATCAACCGTTGGAACGTTGCTGGCGCATTCCGCAAACCGAAAGGCATCACTTTATAGGAATACAGGCCAGATGGGGTGATAAAGGCAGAAATCTCCTGCGCTCTCCTAGTCAGTGGTACCTGCCAGTAACCTTTAAGCAGATCAAACTTACTAACAAATTTCGCCGATCCAACCTGGTCAATGCAATCATCCATCCGCGGCAGCGGAAATGCGTCCGGTTTGGTGACACTGTTAACTTTACGGAAGTCCGAGCAAAATCTAAGGGTGTTATCCGACTTAGGGACCAGTAAACAGGGGGATGCCCAACTAGAAAAGGACGGTTCGGCAATACCATTTTCCAGCATATACTTGATCTCAGCATCTAAGTATCGGCGCTTATCCTCAGACACCCGGTAGAAGCGCTGTCTAATTGGTTTTGCCTCCCCCACCTCTATGTCATGCTCCACAAGGTGAGTTTGTGAGGGGGTATCACCAAATAGGCCCGGAAACCTGCCAATTAACTCAGCCAACTCCACCCGTTTCGACTGTTGCAGATGACCTAACAGGGTATCCAAATTGGCAAGCGTTTCAGTGTTCTTCAGCCGCCCATACAGCAAGGCTTGATCAAAAGTGACAGACTCTTCCCTCTCCGTCACGGCCACTGGCTGAGGGGGAGAAGCCACTACCGTGTTTGCAAGAGCGACAGGTTGGACACCCTCTGAGCGAGGTCCGTTGGCCAGACCTGGCTCCACCACACGAGAGTAGTATGGCTTCAGCAGGTTGACATGGCAAAGCTGCGACTTCTTCCTCCGTTCAGGAGTGGAAATTATATAGTTCACCTCTGAGGTCTGCTTCACCACTGTGTGAGGACCTGTAAACTTAGCCTGAAAGGGTGACCCCACCATTGGCAACAGACTCATCACCTGGTCGCCAGGGCTAAATTGGCGCCGCTCAGCGTGTTTGTTATACCCTCGCTTCATTTTTTCTTGCGCGGTAGCCAAATTCTTCCTTGCCAATTCGCCTGCAACATACAGCCTATGCCTAAATCCATTTACATAGTCTAGGAGGTTTTTCGGAGGAGCACTGGCCTCCACCCCATCCCTTAAAACCGCTAGTGGACCACGTACCGAATGTGCAAAGACCAACTCATTTGGGCTGAACCCCGTGCTCTCCTGTGTCACCTCCCTGGCTGCTAACATTAACCACGGCAACCCTTCCTCCCAATCCCTGTCCAACTCTGTGCAGAAGGCGCGGAGTAGTGACTTAAGTGTCTGATGGAAACGCTCCAGTGCCCCCTGGCTTTGTGCATGGTAGGCTGACGACTGGGAGTGTTTCACCCGGAGTTGTTTTAACACCTGTGCAAACATATGGGAGGAAAAGTTGGACCCCTGATCACTTTGAACAACCCTGGGAATGCCAAAGATCGAAATGAAATGGGAGAGTGCCTTAACTACCGACCTGGTTGTTATCGAACGCAGGGGGTACGCAGCGGGGTACCTGGTGGCCTGACACATGACAGTCAGGAGATAGCTGGCGCCGGACCTAGAAGGAGGCAGAGGTCCAACACAGTCAATAATTATGTGTTCAAATGGCTCCCCGATGGCAGAGATCGGGTGCAATGGGGCCGGCTTAATAACCTGGTTTGGTTTGCCAGTTATTTGACAGGTATGACACGTCCTGATGTAGTCGGACACATCCTTTTTCAGCCGAGGCCAAAAGAAGTACCGCAAGATACGGTCATATGTCTTCCTGACCCCCATATGCCCTGACTGATCATGAGCCATCTGCAAAACCATTTTCCGAAATTTAGCTGGGGCTACAATTTGGACGATGGCGTTCCCTACTCCAAACTCACCACAAGGCACCCACCTTCTCACCAACAGACCATTATCCAGGCAATAGCCATGTGCCTGATCCTTCACCTCTGCAACAGGGATCACAGTCTCCAACAGCCCCTTAATGGAGGGATCCGACTGCTGCTCCGTTACTAACTCGGCATGTGAGAGCGACAAGGGAAAATCAGCCAAGTGTACAAGTGGTTCTTCCATTACATTCACTCTATCAGGTTCCCTAACAACCCGAGCCCCAGCCCGGGTCACTGCACATGCTGCAAACACCTCTGGGAAGTCCCGCTCACTCTCATCGGTTTCACTATTAACCACAGGAACTGGATTAACAACTGGGTGTGGAGGAACCTCGGGCCAGACGTGCCCCCCAGCTAATCCATTCCCAAGGATGATATGGACTCCTTCCACTGGCAACGCCGGGCGCACCGCGATGCACACTTCCCCCTGCACCAACTCCGAAAACAGATGCAGTCTGTGCACTGGAGCAGACAAAACGGACAATCCCATACCCCGAACTAAGGTGGCATCGCCAGTATCAGACTCCTCTGAAAAAGGTAGCACGGACGCGAGGACAAATGAGCCTAATGCCCCTGTATCTCTTAAGATTTTAACAGGCACCCTCTCCCCGTCTTTTCCCAAGGAAACAAACCCAGCTGATATGAAAGGCAAATAAGCCTCATTACAAATAACTCGACTTCCCACTGGTACAGCTAATGCAGCAGGCTTTACATTCATTTGTTGGTCTCTGTTTTTCAGAGCATAACAATCCGCTTTTAAATGCCCCTTTTTACGACAGAAGTGACATACTCTCTCTGGGTCCCGCCAATCTGCCACATTCACTTCGGGCCTGACTGAACGATCAGAAAAGAATCCACGCCCGACAGCGCCCTCCCTAGGCCCACTACGGACATTCACCCAGTCACGGCGGTGTGTCAAAACATACTGATCTGCTAAGGCGGCTGCATCCCCAACTGTTTTCACCTGTTGCTCCGCTATGTATGTGGCAATACGAGAGGGAACTGAGTCTTTAAACTGTTCCAGCAGAATTAGATCGCATAATTCCTCAAAGTCTCCTACACCAGAAGCTGTACGCCAACGATTAAAAGTAATCACCAGCTCTCGTGCAAACTCCAGGTAGGACTGCTTGTCCTCTTTCCTACCCTCCCTGAACCGCTGACGATAGGCCTCCGGCACCATCTCATAGACCTTAAGCACCGCCTCCTTCACCGATTTATAATTCACACTATCCGTCACCGACAACGCTGAATATGCCTCCTGCGCCTTCCCGGTCAGTACGCACTGTAACATAACCGTGCGATCCGCACCAGGCCAACCCCTAGCGTCGGCCACTCTTTCAAATAATGAAAAAAAAGTCTCAGGGTCCTTTTCATTAAACTTTGGAACAAGCTTCAAGTTCCCCACCAGATCAAAATGCGGCACCCGGCTAAGTGCAGAAACCCTCTCTCCACCTAACGCTTGGACAGCTTCCATGCTCAGCCTACCATCGCTGAGCAAACTCATCTTGTCCCGCTCCAAGCTGATTCTAGCCTGTTCTGCCTCGCACTTAATTTTATCGTGCGCCATTTGCAACAATAGCAACTCCTTTTGTTGCTCAAAAGAAAAATTTGTACTACCAGTAGCATCCCCCACAACGCTTCCTGGTTTACCCGGCAACACTTTCCGCTCCTGCAAGTTCGCCCTCAATATCGCTCTTACCGTATCTTTCAGCCTCTTATCACTGATCACTATCTCATAATGGTCTGCAATTTTTAACAGCTGGTCTTTAGTGCAATCCTCTAAAAACAACTCCGATGGAGTCTTAAAAAAATCCTCAATCTGAGACATTTTTCAGTAGTGGACGCGCTGGCTGTAACCTGTAAAAGAAGAGCGTCCCCTCTATCTGCCTAACCCAAATATTTAGCTACCTAACTCACCTGGTCTTCATGTGGTTACTCGCGGCGGGTAATTACGCACTCAATACCGCTGGTAACGGGAAGCGACCAGTCACTGGCAACAACCCGATCACCACGGCGATGCTCCCGAGACAACCGCTCCAGCCGCTTTCACCCCAACACTACTAAAAAAACAAACCAGCGAAACTCAAAGAATCAACGCTGCTGTGCCTAACAGGGAACAAACAGCTTCAGCTCAACCACAATTACCCCAGCACGTCCACTTACCTTCCCTTGTCCAGTAGTTTTTTTTCCAAATTCCGAATTCAAAACAGGACGAGCCCCCAATTTGTCATGCCCGGCTCACAGGCATGCCAAATAAAAGAGAGTCACACAGGATTTAACGCCAAACAGTATGCTTTTATTTAGCGACTAGTGTATAGTACCAGGCCAGACTACGGTGAGATGGGGCAGTCAGTGAGTCAGTAAGGTTGTAGTGTATGTGTGCATGCTAGGGCAGTAGATGGAATGTTGTATCTCAGCAGGTACGGAGCGATGATCATTGCGCAAGACGAGCAGTAGGGAGCAAGGATTCCACGCGATCTCTCTCTCTCCGAATCTCCCATGAAATCCGTGGGCGGTGCTCTTATAGTAGCAGGCCCAGGTGTTCCCAATAACGAATGAGCTGGCCACACCTGCGGGGCATCTGTAATACAAAGACACTGACAAAGACAAGTAGCTCTCCCAGCAACCATAGAGGCGGGGTCGTCACAGTATTCAGTGCCGTTTGTCTGTCTGTCTCTCTGTCTGTCTGTCTGTCTGTCTGTCTGTCTGTCTGTTTGTCTGTCTGTCTGTCTGTCTGTCTGTCTGTCTGTCTCTCTGTCTGTCTGTCTCTCTGTCTGTCTGTCTGTCTGTCTGTCTGTCTGTCTGTCTGTCTGTTTGTCTGTCTGTCTGTCTGTTTGTTAGCAGGATTAAGCAAAAACTACCTGGTCAATTTTCATAAAACTTGGTGATGGGGTGTAGCATGGACCAGGGAATGAAAGAACCCAACCTGGTGATGGGGTGTAGCATGGACCAGGTGATTGGGTGTAGCATGGTGTGTGTGTGTGTGTGTGTGTGTGTGTGTGTGTGTGTGTGTGTGTGTGTGTGTGTGTGTGTGTGTGTGTGTGTGTGTGTGTGTGTGTGAGAGAACATGGCGGAGGTCTGCATTCTTGGTCGGCCCTTTAGGTCTAACTGTGATGATCAGTGCACCAAGCTTTCGAGTGAATGTTTGCATGTGACTGTACATGCTTATGTCTGGTTGGCTCAGTGTGTGTGTGTGTGTGTGTGTGTGTGTGTGTGTGTGTGTGTGTGTGCTTATACAAGAAGGGGAGCGATGCTGAGAATACTTCAAGAAGAGAGGTCAAGAGTGTGAGACTGAATCCTGAGTGTGTGTATGCTTGGTTGGTCATCCTTCCAAACATTTATTCAGTCTCGGTGTGTGAAAGTGTGTGTGTGTGTGTGTGTGTGTGGGTATGTTTGTTTGTTTGTTTGTTTGTCTGTGTGCACGTAGATGCTTGTATTGATCTTTGTACGTGTTGGTGGCTGCTTCTCAGTGTTGCCGTTACAATGGGATTCTTTTGACAATGCAGGACATCTCTTGTCAACTTATCTATGATTTTCAGCCAAAGCCATTTGCCTTCTACAATGTAAGAACAGCAATCCCTGGAAGGTAACCAGACAATAAAAAAGGAAAGCAAATTTGTCGAGAGAACTCTTTTTTTTTATTCGTTTCTTGTGATACGCCGAAACCCAGATCAGTGGCTGGCCAAGGCAGCTTTGCCATCTAACTGAGCACAACAACCAGGATGTTCACAGGATGTGGACACTCAGGAAGACTGACAGAAGGCTACTTCCTTTAAGGACGTGAGTGGGCCATGCCCGCACTTTTTTAAAAAGGCAGCTTGACTTGTCTTTTGAGAACTGAATGGGCTTCCAGGCTCTTTATGTGTGTGCCATGCCACTCCGCTATGCCACTCTGCTATGCCACTCTGCCATGCCACTCCGCTATGCCACTCAGTCTGCTATGTCATCTGTTGAGATCATCTGATGACAGATGCATGTGGAGAGGATGTACGTTTGACCTCCCTAGCGAGAATCCTGATCTGTCACTCCCTTGTCTGCGTGGTGGGCTTCAGCAGAGATGGGCTCCTGGTTAAATCAGCAGAGATGGGCTCCTGGTTAAATCAGTGTTGATTGGCTCCTGGTTAAATCAGAAGAGATGGGCTCCTGGTTAAATCAGTGTTGATTGGCTCCTGGTTAAATCAGCAGTGTTGGGCTCCTGGTTAAATCAGCAGAGATGGGCTCCTGGTTAAATCAGTGTTGATTGGTTCCTGGTTAAATCAGCAGAGATGGGCTCCTGGTTAAATCAGCATAGATGGGCCGCTGGTTAAATCAGTGTTGATTGGCTCCTGGTTAAATCAGCAGAGATGGGCTCCTGGTTAAATCAGCAGAGATGGGCTTCTGGTTAAATCAGCAGTGTTGGGCTCCTGGTTAAATCAGCAGAGATGGGCTCCTGGTTAAATCAGCATAGATGGGCCGCTGGTTAAATCAGCAGTGTTGGGCTTCAGCAGAGATGGGCTCCCGGTTATTTCTTTTGTTTTTCTTTCATCTCCCCAGGAAGTGTTCACAAGGTATTAGTGATATTAATGTGTCTCTTGGAGAGCACACTGAGCGGATCGTTTTAAAGTTAGGAATATTTTCCTGCATGCCTGAAACACGCCCCTCTCCTCTCTCTGCCCCCCCCTTCCCCCTTCTCTCTCTGCCCTTCTCTCTCTGCCCCCCCCCCCCCCACACACACACCCTCTTAACTCCTCTTGCCGCTGCATGTAATTGCTGCTCTGATGAAGTTAGCGTATGAGGTGATCAGCAGGTCATCACATATTAGCCATGTGAACAATGGTACCCCTTCAGCACTCATCTGCATATGCATAAGATACACGCTGAGTTATCTGTAATTTACAGAAGGGCACTGCCCTCTTGAGTTCCTTGCTGTCAACCAGCTGATGACTAGTGCTCAGAATCGCATTTGATCTCATTGTTATTTTTTCCGAAGCCCCGTCAAGAGTTCTCACACAAGTTCATTTGAGAATAAAAAAAGCACCTTCAACCCCGAGGATAATCCGGTGTTGGGAGAGAGAAAACGCGGTTAAAGTGGGCACAAAATCAGAGACAATGGATGAGAAGTGGTCAGTAAATCCTGCCGAATCCGCACAGAAATCCAGGTGTTAGCAGCTCTCCGGAGGACTAAAGGCTAAAGCGCTTCTTATCAGCCATGCCAGGCCAGCCAGAGACACCGCAGTGGCATCACCTTGCTGTTGTCAGCAGTAGTACTACACTCTGTCCAGACGTGGGACCATAGCTGAACTCTATAGCTGATAGATGTGAATTATATGATGCATTAGAAAAATATATTTTGTTGATCTAAGGCTCGCTACATTTTTGATTGCACCAAAGATATTGTGCTCCCAAGATATAGAGCAAAAGCTCTTCATACATCACACCTTGCTTCAGAGCCTGGTCCAGTTTCTGTATGTGTTGTGAATGCAGGAGATACCCGATGTCTGTTCCCAAGTGGGGAACTGTGCTGTGCTGTAATTCAAAGCCAAAGATGCCCCATTAATAAACAGAGTCATTGACTGTCTTTGACAGCGTTTAGAGCTATAGTTCAGAGCGCAAACCACTGAACCATTACCTAGAAGCAAGCACATCGAAAAGATTTGTTGTCGGAATCCATTTCCACGCTAGCAGTACTTATTAACCCCCCGAGGGAAACTATCTCAGGATTTAAGGGGTGGGGGTCGGGGGTCGGGGGTCGTAGGTTGAGGGGCAACGGGAGGAAAAACAAAGGAGTGAGTTACTCAGTGTCAGTTTCTCAGGGGCGCTGAACCCTAACCCACACATAATGAATGAAAACAGTTTAAAATGAGTTGTGGTATTTTTGGAACCAACAGGTTCATTTTGTTGTTGATGTAAAACACTTTTTATGAGCGAAAATTATCCCCTCGGCTGTGGAGACGGGAGCTCTTGTGCTTCGGGCGGCTTTGAAGGGAGCTGGGTGCTGCTCTTGGAGAGAAACATTTCCTTGAGAGGCAACCAAGTTTCTCTCATCTCCATCTTATATAACGTGCTGGAAAAAAACCCCTGAGTGATCTTACCCTTATCACCTCTGTTATTTCCTGACATTTGTAAAAGCAGTTTCTTTGTCCTGAACTGATATGCAGTCTGATATGCAGTAAAGTCTGAGGCTGCCTTGACTTGTTTTTTTACCTTTTAAGTTCCACTGACTTAATGAATCTGCTCTGGATGGCTATAGTGTACACAACAGCATTACCTGAAAATATACACTAAATATCATGGTGTGGATACGTTCATGCCCAGTCCCTGATTCCACAGAATCATTATGCAGTCTTCATCTGAATACGAACTTTGTTGGCTCTGGAGCACCAGCTTAGGCAAGGAGATACATCAGACACCCTGCATTGTACCCAACACTTTTTTTTATTTTTAAATAAGTTTGGTATTAACAACCTGTTTTAGGGTTAATCCGACAAAGGGTGTTCATTCTACAAGAGCCACCCTGAAGTTCAGCTCTAATCTTTGGTATTTGGTGTCCAAGTGTTCAGCTCTAGTCTTTGGTATTTGGTACCAAGTGTGACATGGTGTTTTTGGTGACTTAACGATAACTTTACCATTGGGTTCCGTGAAGCCTGACTTTGTGTGGTGTGTTTTGGAAGGTTCCGGAAGTTTTTCAGGGCTGTCCAGCAGAGTAAAAATGGATTTGTCCCAGAGAAACTTATCACACTTGCCATGTGTACTCACTTCTGGTTTCCCTTTTTACACTATATTTAAAGACTTCCTGTATTTGAAAACATCTGGCCATGTGGCATTTCCAAAACAAGATATCAACGGTTTTAACATTTAGTTGAAACATCTGCCTGAGACTAAATTTTAAGCAAAGGTGACAATTGGATAAGAAAAGCTGCTTTCAGGTAATTGTACAGATAACAGGTGGCCAGTTCCACGGTCTCCCAGCAGGCACGTGTGGCAGAGCTGTGGGCACGGTCTCCCAGCAGGCACGTGTGGCAGAGCTGTGGGCACGGTCTCCTAGCAGGCACGTGTGGCAGAGCTGTGGGCACGGTCTCCCAGCAGGCACGTGTGGCAGAGCTGTGGGCACGGTCTCCCAGCAGGCACGTGTGGCAGAGCTGTGGGCACAGTCTCCCAGTAGGCACGTGTGGCAGAGCTGTGGGCACGGTCTCCCAGCAGGCACGTGTGGCAGAGCTGTGGGCTCTGGGAGAAGGAGTCGGAATCGGAGTGAGCTGCTCTCTCTGTTCATTCATGAGAGACATGGCCAAAGGTTCAGTCCTTTTTTGCATAGTTGCTGAACTTGTTTTTTGTCAGGACATGCTCATCTCAGTTTCATTCTTCACCATCATCCTCATCATCATCACCACGGTTATCATCATCATCATCATCATCACCACGGTTATCATCATCATCATCATCACCACGGTTATCATCATCATCATCATCATCATCATCATCACCATGGTAATCATCATCATCATCATCACCACGGTTATCATCATAATCATCACCACGGCTATCATCATCATCATCATCACCATGGTAATCATCATCATCACCACGGTTATCATCATCATATTGAGCATCCTCACCGGACAAGACTAACCAGCAGCATTACTATGAGTTACCCTCCTATAATAATAACAACCTGAATTACAAAATGAAAACGAGACTAAGCATCCTGCAGACTGCAATACCTCACAGCAGGCAGGGCCTGATCCTGCCCTCATGATGAGGCGTGCACTCAGGATGTGGTTGTGTGGTGCCAGCAGTGTTGTCTTCAAAGATCCCCCTCCCCATTAAAGACAACGCAGATAGTCAGGGGGAAGGACACCACTAATCAGCGGAGGGCGAATAGCCAAACCTCCCCAGTTTGGCTCAAATGCCCCGATGAGAATTAATTGGACCAAAAACCCTGGCATGAGTTAATTGGAAAAGAGCGCCGTTAGCGTTCGAATGCAAATGAGCTTCATGTTGGTCTGAAGTGGAGCCCTTTTCAGATAGAGTGCACGAGGCTGGCAGTCCACGGACGCTTGTTAGTCAGGGTTATGTGATGAACTGGACGTGTCCCATGAGTTGAGGGATTAATGTGTGTGTGTGTGTGTGTGTGTGTGTGTGAGTGAGTGTGTATGTTTTGGAAAATCATCATAATTGCTTGATTTCTCCAATCAATGTTGTGCTGCAGAGAAGACGAAGATGAAGATGTAGAACCATTAATGTCACTGTGGACAGAATGAGCTACGATGGCAAAAGTTCACAGATGAAAATGTTTTCCAACTTTAATGGCTTGCTTGAATTATTTTAGCTGAAGCCCATCAGCTGTATCAGTGTGTCTGCTGGAAGGGTATGATTGGATGTATTACTCCCTCTGTGAATGGACTTATTTCGTTTTATCTGTCTGCCCTTCACGGGATATTCTGGAGCTCGGAGCCGATTTGGTGCTATTAGCTGAATCTGTCATTATGCCAGGAGTGTAGGTTGGGGATTTATCAGTTTGATTTATCCTTATTTATTCTAAAATATTCTGTGAACAAAGCTTGGACGAACGGTGTAGAGCAGACCGAATGGTACCGTGCAATGGAGAGCACACGACTGGAAGACTGAAGCATACGTTTCGTTTTGTTCTGCTTTCAGTGCAAAGAACAGCAGTGAACAATAGAACACACAGGATCTCAGGGACACTGTGTTGAACACTTTGTGATAATATGCAGTTTGAGTGACAGGGTGTTCTGTGGGAACAATGAGAGGTTTACCGACATAAACCAGTAATTATTCCCGTAACATTACACGTCACATTGCAGTGATATTACAAAAAAAAGTCAATAACTTAATAATAATCTTGGTAACCAAATCAGATAAAACCAAATACACTAACTCAAATATATTCTATAGATCTAACTATAGATATAATATTTATAACAATAAAAGCTTAAAGTAACCACATTTTAAAAAAGTAGTGGAATTGGGAAATAGTGAGAGGAGAGGAGAAGGCAAAGGAAAAAGAGCTTCTCTAGAGATACCGATCCCGTTTTTATACCCTCTGTCTTGGCACATGACACAGGCCCAAAGCCAGGTGCTGTAGTTGTGTTTTCCATCAGGAAACTCCACCTCAGCTGGCCACCGCACTGTTCTTGAGAACCGGAGACAATGGATAATTCACTTTGTGGAGGGAGTCATGAACCAGATTTCAATATCCTGTGAGAAGAATCCGTGTGGTATTTATGTCAGCCTTCACAGACTCCTGTGCAGGGACATCAGGTTGTCATAGAAACATCACCATCATCCTGCCACTCCGTAGTCTAGTAATGGATATTACAGACCGCCGTCAATTGTGTTTACTTACACATGGTGGTTCACATACAAGCATTGCCAATTCCTTTGACTTGACTCACCCTTTGCCTGTGAGTAGGAGAGGAAAGAAGGGGAGAGAGGGCAGATTGATTAACCTAGTATGACGCAACAGCACTGCTTTGACTAGTTCGAAGACCTGCTTTTCCAGGAAACATGAGTGGAAATGGTCCGGTTGGCCAATCCCTCCCTTTTCCAACATACTGCCAACCTCTGCTTGATGAGCAAAGAACAAAGTCCAACAACGTCTCAGAATCAGAGGAAACTCCAGATCTGGGTGGCAGTGGCGTCCCCGGGGGCTGCGATGATCATCATCATCATCATCATGTCTCAGAATCAGAGGAAACTCCAGGTATGGGTGGAAGTCGTCCCCGGGGGCTGCAATGATCATGATCATCATCATCATCATCATCATCATGTTTTAGTGATGACACTTCTCGGCTGATCATTCATTGGTTAAGCTTGGCTACTTACAGTAAGTCATTCTAAGCCCATACCTTTATCCATTATCAGGCAGCTGATCAAGATATTCATTTTTCCCAGATCTTATCTTCACAGTTTACTGTGTTTTCTTGTGGTTCTGTGACCTTACATTTACATTTAGTCATTTAGCAGACGCTTTTATCCAAAGCGACGTACAAGGGAGAGAACAGTCAAGCTAAGAGCAATAAAAAACATGGTGTAACAATAAATACTACTTTACAGAAGAATTAGAAAAACGACCTAGAAAGGAAAAAGAAGTGCAGGAATGTAACTGCTGAAGTGCAAGTTAAGCGCTAGTCAAGGTGCCAGTTAGGAAGGGAGGTGCTCTCTGAAGAGTTGGGTCTTCAAAAGCTTCTTGAAGGTAGAGAGGGACGCCCCTGCTCTGGTACTACTAGGCAGTTCGTTCCACCAACGTGGAACTACAAATGAGAATAGTCTGGATTGCTGTGTTTGCACAGACGACAGTGCCAAACGACGCTCACTAGACGAGCGCAGCGTCCTGGGTGTAACATTTGCCCTTACAAGAGCATTTAGGGCGACAGTGGTACAGTGGTAGAGAAGTCGTTTAGTAATCAGAAGGTTGCTAGTTCGATTCCCTGTTGAAGCGTCCTTGAGCAAGACACTGAACCCCTAATTGCTCCTGATGTGCAGTGTGCCATCAGTGTAAATGTAAAATGTGTATACATTGTAAGTCGCACATATGTAAGTCTCTTTGGATAAAAGCGTCTGCTAAATGACTAAATGTAAATGTAAATTTAGGTAGGTGGGAGCAGAACCAGCAAACACTCTGTAGGCAAGCATAAGTGACTTGAACTTAATGCGAGCAGCTACCGGCAGCCAGTGGAGCTCAATGAGTAGCGGGGTGATGTGTAGCGGGGTGACCTTGTCAAATGGCTGTTCTTCCCGGCAAATGGAGGGGCCTGTCCTGTCATTAGAGTGAACAGCAGACACATCCGAGGCTGTCAGGGACTCGTTGCGTGCGCTGCACTCAGACAGCAGTTACAGCTGCCTTTAGGTGACAGGGCAGTAACAGACCATTCAACTGCATGGGAGGGTATTTTTGACAGCATTTGTAGGCTGCCTGGCGTGACTCTAGGAAGTCAAATGTGCATGATTTTACCCTAGCATTGTTTTCGTTTCTACCTCAGTAACCTTACAGGAAATCCATTTCAGAGCTAGACGTGTTTTTTTTTTGGTAGGTGGCACATACTGACACCTTCACATATATAATTATTGTTTCAAGGATGCGTAGTTTTCATTTCTGTGAATTTAGTTATGCGGCCAACTGTCACAGCAATTCAGGTTGGCCATTAGCTGTAATAACAGGTTTGAGCTGCAGTGTGTGAGGTTTCCATTCCCACTGCTGACGAATGAACACAATCCAAATGGAGTTGATCTGGTGTGTATCGGAAAGACACAATCCAAATGGAGTTGATCTGGTGTGTATCGGAAAGACGCAATCCAAATGGAGTTGATCTGGTGTGTATCGGAAAGACACAATCCAAATGGAGTTGATCTGGTGTGTATCGGAAAGACACAATCCAAATGGAGTTGATCTGGTGTGTATCGGAAAAACACGATTTTAGCAGGCATGAAACATGAGTTGAACGAACTTGTTTGATTTCAAGACAGGAATCTCAAAGAGAGGTGAATATGCCATCTATGATGATGGGCATGGGAAATGCTGTGTGTGTGTGTGTGTGTGTGTGTGTTTATGTGTGTGTGTGTGTGTGTGTGTGTTTATGTGTTTATGTGTGTGTGTGTGTGTGTGTGTGTGTGTGTGTGTTTATGTGTGTGTGTGTGTGTGTGTGTGTTTGTGTGTGTGTGTGTGTGTGTTTGTGTGTGTGTGTGTGTGTGTGTGTGTGTGTGTGTGTGTGTGTGTGTGTGTGTGTTCCTGGAGAGATCAGAGAACACACCTGCACAGGCAGTCTCCATTGTCCACAGCTTGCCAACAGTTTACCTGCCTAGTGCTCTGACAATAGAGGAGGAGGAGAAGGATGGGAAAAGATGACAGCAGGAGACAGAAAGAGATGCGAAAGAGTGAGTGAGTGAGTGAGAGAGAGAGAAAGAGAAAGAGAGTGAGTGAGAAAGAGAGAGAGAGAGAGATACATAAGGAAGAGAGAGAGATACATAAGGAAGAGATTGCGAGGGAGATATGAGGGAAGGCTGTGGGAGAGAGAGTGAGAGAGAGAGGGACAGCATGACAAAGAGAGAGAGAGAGAGTGAGAGAGAGAGAGAGAAAGGGGGACCAGGTGGTATTGTATGGTGCTTTGGCTATACAATGCAATGGGGTTTATTGACTGGAGCAGCGGAGGCGGACTGGGCATTCAGCACGAACCCACTGACCTCTCTGTGGTTATCAAAGAACAGGCGGCTTCACTTCCGGCATACACACAGGTTCCTCTCCTGATTTATCACTGTGTCAAACACTCTAAACTCTAAATCAGGCTTGTTTACTATAGTGCATAACCATTTATGTAGAGAAACAAAAAAAAAAGAAATATACAGTGCGTGTGCTTTTATGAGCTTTTTAAATGGCAGATTGAATAGCTGATTTAAATATGACCAACACAATATTAGATACATTTAGTGTAAAATGTTATTTCCCACATTTTACATTTTTATTTAACTGC
>NC_045164.1:26035826-26068326 GCF_900700415.2 Clupea harengus | reverse complement strand
GGGTGTACTCGCTGGGCTGGAGCCTGCCCCCCTTCTTCGGATGGAGTGAGTCGGCCTGGAGGGGGGAAAAGGGGAAGTTTGTTTGTTTTTGAATAAAGGGAGCCGTGTTCAGGCACAAACATGCAGGTTCTTTTTTACTCAGTTTCTTTGGTTCTTTGGTTTCCAAATCATGTCTCATACCATGAATGAACCCAGTGACTGTTAACAGTGTATGCGGACTCCGTCTGCGAAAATGTGAATCTGTAAACCTCTTTTTTTTTCTTTTATTGCAGTAGTCATACTGTGTGTTTTTTGAAGGTGGGGGGGGGGGGTGTGGTGTTGGTGGGTTGGGTTGGGTAGAGCTCCTCGGCTCCCCTCCAGCGCTCTCTATGTTTGTCTCCGGTGCTGCCACACGTCACCCCAGACACGCTGCACCCGTCCCCAGTCCCTCCGTGTGAAGGGCGTCTGCCTCCGCCAGCGCCTCCCGGGGCCGTTTTGGTTCCGTCTCAGCTGATTAGCATGCAGCCGCCTCCGTCACACAGAGGCACAAGCCTGACAGACAAACACACACCAGCCCATCTGCAGACGTTATGCAAGGAGAGACAACTCGCCTCCACATAGCTTTTGATGGACTTTGATTCGAACGTTAAACTCGCTGTCTTGCTATTTTAGAGGGCCCTTCACGAATGTGCTGAGTCTATGTCATTTAATGTTGTTTTGGTTCTTTGTCTCCTTGTGGTGATTTTGTGAGACTTGTAAGATTTTGGCAGACTGTGGTTAAGATTCCTAACAGGGAGTTTTTTCTTGCCCCTGTTGCCATTGTGCTTGCACTAAGGGGGTTCAGGCTCTGGGCTCTGTAAAGCGCCTTGAGACAATTGTATTGTTATGGCGCTATATAAATAAAATTGAATTGAATAATGGCAGACTGTGGTGACTGTGGTGATAATGGCAGACTGTGGTGATAATGGTTATAATGGCAGACTGGTGACTGTGGTGATAATGGCAGACTGTGGTTATAATGGCAGACTGTGGTGACTGTGGTGATAATGGCAGACTGTGGTGATAATGGCAGACTGTGGTGATAATGGCAGACTGTGGTGATAATGGCAGACTGGTGACTCTGGTGATAATGGCAGACTGTGGTGATAATGGTGATAATGGCAGACTGTGGTGATAATGGTGATAATGGCAGACTGTGGTGATAATGGCAGACTGTGGTGATAATGGCAGACTGTGGTGACTCTGGTGATAATGGCAGACTGGTGACTCTGGTGATAATGGCAGACTGTGGTGATAATGGTGATAATGGCAGACTGTGGTGACTGTGGTGATAATGGCAGACTGTGGTGATAATGGCAGACTGTGGTGATAATGGTGATAATGGCAGACTGTGGTGATAATGGTGGAGTTTAATCCCCTTCTTCTTCTTCTTCCCGCTCCCTTCTCTTGTTTGTCTTCCTCTCTGTCAGGTGCGTACATCCCTGAGGGCCTCTTGACCTCGTGCACCTGGGACTACATGACCTTTACCCCCTCGGTGCGGGCGTACACCATGCTGCTCTTCTGCTTCGTGTTCTTCATCCCCCTCATCGTCATCATCTACTGCTACTTCTTCATCTTTCGAGCCATCCGCAACACCAACAAGTCAGTCTCCAGCCTGGGATTCTCACCAGCTCTATTCAAATAGGTTTGGATCGCGCTAACTATATTGTATATAACGTTAACTATATATATGTGTGTGTGTGTGTGTGTGTGTGTGTGTGTGTGTGTGTGTGTGTCTGTGTGTGTGTGTCTGTGTCTGTGTCTGTGTGTGTGTCTGTGTCTGTGTCTGTGTGTCTGTGTGTGTGTGTGTGTGTGTGTGTCTGTGTCTGTGTGTGTGTGTGTGTGTGTGTGTCTGTGTGTGTGTCTGTGTGTGTCTGTGTCTGTGTGTGTGTGTGTGTGTGTGTGACTGTGTATGTGTGTGACTGTGTATGTGTGTGTCTGTGTGTGTGTCTGTGTGTCTGTGTCTGTGTCTGTGTCTGTGTCTGTGTGTGTGTGTGTGTGTGTGTGTGTCTGTTTGTGTCTGTGTGTCTGTGTCTGTGTCTGTTTGTGTCTGTGTCTGTGTCTGTTTGTGTGTGTCATAGTGCTGTAAGCAAGATCAGTGGCAACAACACCAGGGACTCCATAAAGAAATTTCATCGGCTGAAGAATGAGTGGAAGATGGCCAAGATCGCCTTCATTGCCATCATGCTGTTCGTCATCTCCTGGTCGCCCTACTCCGCCGTTGCCCTCACGGCCTTCGCTGGGTGAGCGCTGCCACACACACACACACACACACACACACACACACACACACACACACACACACACACACACACACACACACACAGCTGTGTTTTTAATCTCAACAACTTATTAACTCAATCAACAACTTATCATCAACAACATAATGCATAAACACAAGGTATGCACAGAGTAATCACTTCTCTCTGTTTGTTTCACTGTCTCTTCTCCTCTCTTCTTCTGACCATCTCTTCACTTCCTCTTCCCCTCTTTTCTTCTGACCATCTCTTCACTGTCTTCCTCCCATTCTGTCTACCTTTTTTTGGTGTGTTTGTGTGTTTATCTCTCTGTCTCTGGTTCTCTATTCCACCTGTGTCCTTCTCCACTTCTCTCTTCCTTCCCCACTTCTCTCTTCCTTCTCTCTTCTCTCTCCCTTCTCCACTTCTCTCTTCCTCCTCCACTTCTCTCTTCCTTCTCTCTTCTCTCTCTCTTCTCCACTTCTCTCTTCCTTCTCTCTTTTCTCTTCTTCCTCCACTACTCTATCCCTTCTCCACTTCTCTCTCCCTTCTCCACTTCTCTCTTCCTTCTCCACTTCTCTCTTCCTTCTCTCTTCTCTCTCCCTTCTCCACTTCTCTCTTCCTCCTCCACTTCTCTCTTCCTTCTCTCTTCTCTCTCTCTTCTCCACTTCTCTCTTCCTTCTCCACTTCTCTCTTCTCTCTTCCTTCTCTCTTCTCTCTCTCTTCTCCACTTCTCTCTTCCTTCTCTCTTTTCTCTTCTTCCTCCACTACTCTATCCCTTCTCCACTTCTCTCTTCCTTCTCCACTTCTCTCTTCCTTCTCTCTTCTCTCTCTCTTCTCCACTTCTCTCTTCCTTCTCTCTTTTCTCTTCTTCCTCCACTACTCTATCCCTTCTCCACTTCTCTCTCCCTTCTCCACTTCTCTCTTCCTTCTCCACTTCTCTCTTCCTTCTCTCTTCTCTCTCTCTTCTCCACTTCTCTCTTCCTTCTCCACTTCTCTCTTCTCTCTTCCTTCTCTCTTCTCTCTCCCCTCTCCACTTCTCTCTCCCTTCTTCACTTCTCTCTTCCTCCTCCACTTCTCTCTCCCTTCTCCACCTCTCTTCCTTCTCTCTTCTTTCTCCCTTCTTCCACTTCTCTCTCCCTTCTCCACTTCTCTCTTCCTCCTCCACTTCTCTCTTCCTTCTCTCTTCTCTCTCTCTTCTCTCTTCTCTCTCCCTTCTCCACTTCTCTCTCCCTCCTCCACTTCTCTCTCCCTTCTCTCTTTTCTCTTCTTCCTCCACTACTCTATCCCTTCTTTACTTCTCTCTCCCTTCTTCACTTCTCTCTTCCTCCTCCACTTCTCTCTTCCTTCTCTCTTCTCTCTCCCTTCTTCCACACCTCTCTCCCTCACACAGGTATTCTGATATGCTGACTCCATACATGAACTCAGTTCCTGCTGTGATTGCCAAGGCGTCTGCCATCCACAACCCCATCATCTATGCTATAACACACCCCAAGTACAGGTAACCACAGTACACACTCACACACACAGACATATATTCACACACACACACGCATACACTCACACACACTCACACATACACATACACACAGACATATACTCACACACACTCACATACACACACACACACACACACACACACACACACACACACACACACACATACACACAGACATATACTCTCACACACACACACTCACGCACACACACACAGACATATACTCACACACACACTCAGAAAGAAAACATATTGCACACACTCAGAATTTGGGAGGAATTGACACACTCTGCACACTGAATGCCCCTTGTTCTCCATCTCTAAATGTATGTACGACCTTTGACCTCAGTATGTGCGGTGGATGCCAGAGGCATAAGGTGTTAAGGAGCATGGGCAGAAGAAAAGCCCATTCAATTTAAGAGCGGAACCGGATCAATGGGGGGACCCACTTTCTAGCATTGAGAGAGATCGGGCATTGGGCCACGGTGGAGGTCTGAACTAGCCTCACGATGTCATACTCATAATTCTAGTCAGAATATGAGTCTGATACCACGCCATTGGGCTGTGATTATGGGGCGTGTTTCAACCGAACCAGGAGAAAAAATGCCTCTTCGCTCAATTGGTTACCTACAACCAATCAGAACAACGTAGTATGTGACCAGGGCCAGCTGATAAATTAAACTTTTACCGGATCCCGTAGGAAGAAAGGCAAAAACATCTTTTCGATTGACAAATGCCTTGATCGCGTTTCTCTGTTCCTCTTTCAAAATGAATGCACTGTCAATTTCTAAATGGACTCGAATCTATACATTTTGGCTCTCCAGCGGCAGCCATGTTTGTTGAAAACGAATTCAACCCGTGTGTTGCTGACGTGGTTGATTACGTTACTGTTGATCATCTGTCCATCATCGTATAAAGCCCGCCTTGACAATTTGATTGGTCAGACCATTTCTGTTCGCAGATAATTTCTCCCTAATGGAGCGACGCCAGACCGAACTTCCCGACTTCAAATGTTGTGGGCGGGGCTAAGTTCGGTCAGGTATCCAGGCTAGGTCTGCACTGGAGGTCCTAGAGTAGTTCTAGTGGTATATATATGCTGTATGTCATTATTAACCCTAAACTCATTCTATTAATGTGATAAACATATAATAAAGATTACATTATGTTACAATTAGAAACTAACAAATTGCAAACATTTTATGTGAATCAATGTCAGTAACCTTGACAACTGACAAAACCGAGTCTTTTGTTTCCTCCGACCGACTTATAACTGTACCAGTTCATAACTAGTCAATATCCCTTAATTAACCTACATTAATCTTGTTTTTAATAAAACATTACCTCGACTCTCTAGACAGTCACACATAGCCGATCTTGTGCTTGTGCTTGGAGGAGTTGGTCACTGAAGCACGTAGTAGTGTGACGGGTTTCTGTCACGTCTGAGAATCTAGACGAGTGCCTTTGCATGTTTATATGTAATGACGGGGTGTGGATTGTCATCATTCTACATGACAGCCCAATTACATTTTTTGATCATCATTATTCCTAAGATGTGGTGTTTGTGAAGCATTTTACGTACTATGTTCGGAGGTTTTTAGGAGAGTGCTTTTTGCTTGCAATTTAGCTACTCGCAGTTGACTCACAATTTGAATGGCACCCAAGAATACGGCCTATTGTCTGCATCAAACTTTTGAAAGCACACCATACTGAGGCATGCTTCCTTTGTGTGATGTCAACCTGGAATGACCTTGAGCATTAGCAGACAAGCTGTTTCACATTTCCAGCCCTGGGAAAGACTTCCTCCTCACCCCAGTCCGAGTTCCCCGTGGTCGGGGGGGGGGGGGTCACAGTCCCACTCTTTCATCCCTCCTTCAAGAGCTTGTGCTGGGGAAGTAATACAGAGAAACCCCCCCTATCCCATTGAGCAGTGTCAACCTCAGAGGCTAGATAATGTGAAAAGCGCTCTTCTCCATATGTGTGTGTGTGTGTGTGTGTGTGTGTGTGTGTGCGCACAGCTGTGTGTGTAGGTGTATGCAAAAGGGGTCAACTAGTTCAGGCGATTCCTCTGTCTAAGCAACCACCTGATGCCTTGAGGCCTTGTCTGGCTGGTGCTGTGTCCTCAGATGTCTTATTAGGACACATGTGTGCTTTGCCATCAAACCACACATATGGGGAGCTGACAAGTAGGACTCCTCTATGCTCCTGTCATTACAGCCCGAGGCATTTATCTTAGTATAATGTGTCTGGAGGTGTGGGTGTGGGTGGGTTGTGTTTGTGTGTGTGTGTGTGTGTGTGTGTGTGTGTGTGTGTGTGTTGTATGTTGTGTGTGTGTGTGTGTGTCCTCTATGCTCCTGTCATTACAGCCCGAGGCATTTAGCTTAGTATAATGTGTCTGGAAGTGTGGGTGTGGGTGGGTTGTGTGTGTGTGTGTGTGTGTGTGTGTGTGTGTGTGTGTGTGTGTGTGTGTGTGTGTTGTATGTTGTGTGTGTGTGTGTGTCCTCTATGCTCCTGTCATTACAGCCCGAGGCATTTAGCTTAGTATAATGTGTCTGGAGGTGTGGGTGTATTCTAATGGGAATGACCTTGTGTCTGCTCATAGAATGTCATGCAAGAGTGCAGTATGTGCACAGTGCATTCGTGTTCACAGCATGTATCTTTTGTGTGTGTGTGTGCTTGTGTGTGTGTGTGCTTGTGCTTGTGTGTGTGTGTGTGTTGTATGTTGTGTGTGTGTGTGTGTTGTGTTTATGTTGTGTGTGTGTGTGTGTGTGTGTGTGTGTTTATGTTGTATGTTGTGTGTGTGTGTGTGTGTGTGTGTGTGTGTGTGTGTTGTGTGTGTGTGTGCCCCAGGTCTGCCCTGGCGAAGTACATCCCGTGCCTGGGCTCCCTGCTGTGTGTGCCCCCCCGTGAGCTGCGCTCCACCCACAGCAGCTTCGCCTCCACCCGCCGCTCCACCGTCACCAGCCAGTCCTCCGACATCGGCACACACTTCCGCCGCACCAGCTCCGTCAAGCCCCGCCTTTCCTCCGCCTCTGACAGCGAATCGGTGAGCGCCGCCAGTGTGTGTGGCTCGTGTGTGTGTGTGTGTGTGTGGCTCTTGTGTCGGTGTGTGTGTGTTTGTGTGTGTGTGTGTGTGTGTGTGTGTGTGTGTGTGTTTGTGTGTGTGTGTGTGTGTGTGTGTGTGTGTGTGTGTGTGTGTGGGCTGTGCGTCGCTTTGCATGTCCTTGTGAGTGACAGTTCTTTTGTCATCAGGGACTTTAGTTATCTAACTGTGAAAGTTCTATGACATTGCTAATTACTCAGTCATCATAGCTTATGAATGCTTGTGTGTGTGTGTGTGTATATGTGTGTATGTGTGCGTGTGCGTGTGCATGTGCATGTGTGTGTGTGTGTGTGCATCTGTGTAGGGTGGGGGTGGGGGTGGTATGATTAATGTATGCTTGTGTTTAGGTCCATTTTTACATTTGTATGCTTGATTGTATGTGTATGTGAAGTGTGAATCTGTTGATATTTGTTTTCACATTTGTTGGTGTATTTGTGTGTGTGTGATGTGTGTGTGTGCGTGTATCTTTGATGTGGTTGATGTGTGTGTGCGTGTATGTTTGATGTGTGTGCATGTGTGTGCGTGTGTGTGTGTGTGTGTGTGAGATGTGTGGGTGTGTGTGTGTGTGTATGTTTGATGTGTCTGCGTGTGTGTGTGTGTGTGTGTGCGTGTGTGTGTGTTTGTGTGTGTGTGCGTGTGTGTGTGTGTGTGTGCGTGTATGTTTGATGTGTGATGTGTGTGTGTGTGAGATGTGTGTGTGTGTGTGTGAGATGTGTGGGTGTGTATGTTTGATGTGTGATGTGTGTGAGATGTGTGATGTGTGTGACGTGTGTGTGCGTGTGTGGGCGTGTATGTGTGATGTGTGATGTGTGTGTGTGTGTGTGCGTGGGCGTGTATGTTTGATGTGTGATGTGTGATGTGTGTGTGTGTGCGTGTGTGTGTGTGAGATGTGTGTTCTCCATCCTCCTCCTCAGGGCTGGACAGACACAGAGGCTGACATCTCCAGCTGTGGCTCGCGGCCCGTGAGCCGGCAGGTGTCGTGTGACATCAGTAAGGACACAGCGGAGCTCCCTGACGTAAAGCCCTGCGGCTCCTCCAGCCTTAAGTCCAAGCTCAAGAACCACGACTCCGGCATCTTTGAGAAGGTGAGTCCTCAAGCTAATGCTGGCCTGGGTGTGGAAATGTCACGGCTAAATGTTAATGAATGAATGAATGAATGAATGAATGAACAGCAGCTTTTATTAGAAAGAATGCTGGAAGCATGGAGTTCAGTAGTAGCTGAAAGGTGGTTTTCATAGCTTGCTCTGATGTGATCTGTCTGCTATGATGTTGGTGATAAAAAAAAAAAAACAAGAGTGTGTGACCTTCTCTTCAGTAATATTCTATAATTTGTATGCAGTGTTTTTATTTTGTGAGTAGGTGCATACGTGTAGATGTCACGGTTGTGTATGGGTGTGTGTATGAGAGTGTATGAGAGTGTATGAGTGTATGAAGGGGTGGTATGTGTGTGTGTGTGTGTGTGTGTGTGTGTGTGTGTGTGTGTGTGTGTGTGTGTGTGAGGGGATGGTGTGTGTGTGTGTGTGAGGGGATGTTTTGTGAGGGGATGTTGTGTGTGGGTGTGTGTTGTGTGGGGATGTTGGTTACTGAAGAGTCTAGCACAGCTATGTGTGTTTCAAGTGTGTGGGTGGGTGTATGTGTGTTTCAAGTGTGTGTGTGTGTGTGTGTGTGTGTGGTGTGTGTGGGTGTGTGTGTGTGTGACTGTGTCTGTGTGTTTGAAGCTAAGGCAGCAGCTGGACCCCATCTGTGTTTCACACTCCGTGGTTGAAAAAAGAAACACAGGGAAGAAGAGAGAGACACATTTTTTCGAACAGGGGAGGCGAGTAATAAAACATGTGGATCAGAATGGACTCTCTGTCTGTCCAAACCCCCGCATTAATCAAGTTACGTTTCTTCTGCCCCCAAAAAATGCACTCCCTGATTGGTCTCCGCCAGCTGAAGGATGCACCACTGCTGCCTCATGTTAGGCGGGGGGGGGACCACGGGGACCAGTGTTTGACCTTGGCTCGCTAAACGCGTGAAATTATACAATGTGTGTATTTGATGGGAGTCCTTTCTTAGTTCAAAGCCCCAGGAGACGAGGTCTGGCAAATTACCCCCTCCTGTAGACGCTAATGCGCTAGCTGCTGAGCATGGCTTTAATGTGCAACCACGTAGACCGCAGAACCACGCAGACCGCAGAACCACGTAGACCGCAGGAGCTTTCAGGCACCTGCCATTCTTCCTTCAGCAGACAAGAAAGAATGGCATTTATCTATCTATGTGTGAGTCTGTAGCAAGGGTTGTGCGTTTCTGTTGTTTTAGCCACGTGGCAGTTCTTTATTTCCGTCTCTGAGCTCGCCAAGTTCCGGAACATGTTCATTGCTCATTTGTCAACTGTCTTCCAGTTAATACAATGTTATAATAATATTCATGATAACACAGAAATGGGAAGATTTACTTTCACGAAAAACGACTCATGTAATCAGATACCAATGACAAGAAAATGTCCTTCATGGCTTGTTGTAGAGGGGTAGTAATTGAAAAAGGCAAGTGAAATGAAAATGGTTTTCTTTCACACTTCCAAGTGTCTGTGTGTGTGTGTGTGTGTGTGTGTGTGTGTGTGTGTGTCTGTGTGTGTGTGTGTGTGTGTGCGTGTGTGTGTGTATCAGGGCTGGGGCTGAAGGGATGAGGTGAGGGAGCAGAGGAGAAGCAGGAAGAGATCCTGTGAAAGCTCTGGAGTTTTGCTTTTGCTCAAAAGACACCATCAGGTTATTTTGAATAAGCTGAGCTCAGTTCTTGCCACAGTTCGACATGCTCTCCTGTTTATGAAGTCAACCTTGAAGTAAAGGTTTGATGTGGCCAAATGACCCATAACAAGATACATACTATGTATTTCACATAGGAATGACATGCCTGTTCTGTTTCCATTTTTCTGCGCTCAGTCCCCGTGTTCACACACACACACACCTCTTCTTCTTCCTCTTCTTCTTCCTCACAGACCTCCTCTGATATTGAAGACATCTCTGTGGCTGGAGCGGGTCACCCTGACCGGTCTTTGCCCCCGGGGGTAAGTCCCAGCGCCCCCCCCTGCCAGTGTGTGAAAATCAGGTCCAGTTGTATCTATCTGCTGGCCCGTGTGACTGGGGCAGGTTCTCATGTGTTGCCCCTCGGGTGCGGTGCGGGGCATATCAGCCTGTCATCGCAGCCCCGTCAGTAGGTCACAGCGCTGAGGAGGTCTCAGCTTCTCTCTCTCAAGGGTGTTAAGTGATAATGCACTCGACCAACGGAGGAATATGCAAGTGTTCACAGCATCTGTTCTGAGTGTCTGGCGAATGGTGCTTCTGAAATACCTTAAAGAAGTAGTCGAGGACAACCAAAGGAATGTTCCGGCGTTTTTTTCTAAGGTTCAAAACAAATCGTAGTGTGTTCCTAAAGCCAGAGTTACAGAAGAAGTGTCATAATTAAATCTCAGTGTGTTCCTAAAGCCAGTGTTGAAGAAGAAGTGTCATAATTAAATCGCAGTGTGTTCCTAAAGCCAGTGTTAAAGAAGAAGTGTCATAATTAAATCACAGGGGCCTTTCCTGACAGAGTGGCCCTTCCATCCATCCCTGCTCTAGTTGGATGCACTCATTACCTGGAGATACCGTAGGAGAGGGAATGAAGTGTCTTGCGTTATAGTGTTTGCATGCCGACCTAATCTCTATACGTTAATGAACACACAATAATGTAGAGGAATGAAATCATTGTTATTGATTTTAGCATAGAAGGCTTCAGATTGTGTTAGTGACGCTAATGTTGAGCTAGCGATTTTGGGAAATGTTTGCCCTCAATGGAAGTCCAGGGTTAGGACCAAATATAAGTGATGAGATATCATGTGAGGGTTCTCTAGCTAGGTGTTGACTGGTGTTTTATTTTATGGCAGGGTGGAGACTTTGCAGACGGGGTGGTTTCCAGAGGAGTGATTGGCCGGATCCCCAGCATTGTAATCACCTCCGAGTCCAGCCCTTTCCTGTCCTCCCTGAGGTTCAATTGCCGTAGCAACGGATCCCGGCTGACCAATGGCAGCGTGGCAAAGGGGTCTGTCACTGCTGACATGCCAGGAAGTGCCCCGAAGGGTTCCGCCCTTCCCTCCGCTTCTGACCCCGCCCCCCAGTGCTGAATCATTCGCTGGTCTGTTTTGTTTGTTTTTGTTTTGTTTCGGTTTGTTATGTCTTCATTTTTTGTTATATCTCAAGGAGCATTTTGAAGTGTAGTTCTAAGAGGGTATCCAAGGAGACTCTCGATCCTACCGTCCCCTCTGATATTGCCCTCTCCTCTTTTTCTCAACCATTGCACACATTTAAAAAAAAATTCTCCGTGTCTCTCTCTCTCTCTCTCTCAAAATGAATTTATAAGCTCCCTTGACATTTATGGCTGCAACCTGCAACCTGCTGGCAATGAGCTCCAGCAGATACACACATCACACACACACACACACACACACACACACACACACACACACTCCAGCAGATACTGTACACACATCTTGCATCCAGTCAGGGGGCTAGATGATATTTAAACTGCCTGCCGCCCACACCTTAGAGCTGTAGCCAAGATGTCCGTGCAGATGACCATAGCAGGAATGTGTTTTTGAATGTCGGTCTGATTTGCATCAGTGATGGCTGATGTCAGACAGTTGTCCCGGAATAAGTCATTTAAATATGTACCGTATGTAGCTTTCTTGGTCAATAATATATAATTGCCTCTACAAACAGAATGATGCAACTCTGAAGAAACAGTGGACACTTTTCCCAGTGTTACTTTGCATTCTATGCAGGGCTTGATTTACATTTACATTTAGTCATTTAGCAGACGCTTTTGTCCAAAGCGACGTACAAGGGAGAGAACAGTCAAGCTAAGAGCAATAAAAAGCATGGTGTAACAATAAATACTACTTTACATGAGAATTAGAAAACAACGACCTAGAAAAAAGGAAAAAGATATGCAGGAATGTAACTGCTGAAGTGCAAGTTAAGCGCTAGTTTAACTTTAACTTTAGACAAATGGAATCAAATGCATGACATAGAGACGATAGATTCATAGAATGGACATTTTCCACACTAAGAAATGCTGTCTTTTTATCCATGTTTCGGAATTACGTTTTTGGCATAAGTGTAGAATTATTTAAAATTTTCTAGCGAAAATTACCAAAATGATAAACCTAGCAAATTGAGAAAACACCCAACAATATCCTGAGCACTAGGGGGCGCCACCAATAAGGCCTTTGGGTTAATGGTGGTGGAAACGGGTGTTGAGTTCACTAAACTGGTTGCCATTAGCACCACTTCCTGTGCCACTTGCTTTCAACACCAGCAACACCAGGTTTTTTTTTCACCTAAACTACATTTACATTTACATTTAGTCATTTAGCAGACGCTTTTGTCCAAAGCGACTTACAAGGGAGAGAACAGTCAAGCTAAGAGCAATAGAACCTGGTGTAACAATAAATAAATACTACTTTACATAAGAAATATAACAAAATAAAATAAAAAGAAAGAAAGAAGTGCAGAAATGTAACTGCTGTAATTGCAAGTTACGCACTAGTCGAAGTGCCAGTTAGGATGGGAAGTGCTCTCTGAAGAGTTGGGTCTTCAAAAGCTTCTTAAAGGTAGAGAGGGACGCCCCTGCTCTGGTAGTGCTGGGTAGTTCATTCCACCAACGTGGAACTACAAATGAGAATAGTCTGGACTGCCGTACTTGCACAGACGGCAGTGCCAAACGACGCTCACTAGAAGAGCGCAGCATCCTGGGTGTAACATTTGCCCTTACAAGAGCATTTAGGTAGGTGGGAGCACCTAGAAACTAACCCCATTGGCTAAATCCATCTAAAATTCTAGATTGTAAGAATGTGTTTTGGAGTCTAAAATAGTGGAACAAGGTTAGTTAAACCCAACATACTGTACATGTAGTGCTGGAGTCTAAAATAGTGGAACAAGGTTAGTTAAATCCAATATACATGCAGTGCTGGAGTTTAAAATAGTGGAACAAGGTTAGTTAAATCCAACATACCAACAGTGCTGGAGTTGGAAATGGCAGGGTGGTGACTCAAAACATGTCATATTTAAAACACCCCCAGCAGAATCTATGAACAGCTGAGCATCAGAGAAAATGCTCTTTAGACACATGCTATATTCTCAGCAGAACTGTCTACAGCCCACTATCCCCTCCAGGGTAATGTTGAGGCCCCCTTATGCACTTTGGGTGGAATCTAAGAGAGGTGTTTTTTTCTGTTGCAAAATGGAACCAATATCTACTGTGATATGAACCTCTACACCTCCAGTCAGGGTCTGTAGGCAGCATCACCTCACCGTTTCTTGATTGCAAACTCATAATCTATGGCTCATTCTTCATGCACAGTAGTAATCAACAGGGTGGAACACCTGTAGATAATCATTACTCTGGTCAAGCACCTCTTTTCTTCTGGTGACTTCTTCAGGAGCCACCTGGTCAAAGAAATTCTCCACAAAGGTCATAGTGTATGTCCAAAAGGTCACAGTGTATGTCCGAAGGTCATATGTCCAAAAGGTGGAACAGACCTTTGGCGTTCATTTTTGAGGGAGGAAGTCACTTAGAGTTTATGCATAAAAAACAATTTAATTTCAGGTTGGTCCACAATTCTGCGGAAATAGTTAACCCGTTTGCAATTCAAATGTCATGGCCTTACATACGAGCCTAACAGAGAACAGGAAAGGAGCCAATGCGCACTATACCAAAAATAGGCTACATGTAAAGCAGTGTGGTGTTCCTGTATTATCATGTATAATCATGCATTATCATGCATTATCATGCGTTATCAATGCTCTGGTGGCGTGCTGTAGCTATGCTCAGGTTTGGGACTCAGACGACGTTCATCGTGCTTTATCGCGTACAAACCGTGTTGTTTGCTAATACCAGTGTGCTGCTGTGATACGCTGGAAAAGCTATGCTGCACCTTCAAAGCTAGCGCCGGGGGGTGTTAGTCGAGTTAGCGCGGTCATCATCAACACTGCAGTGTTGATGCTGATGTACGTAAAGCACTAGAGTATATAAAGGCAAGGCAGGTAGAATTGGAGGCGTGATTGGAGGAGTAGGTGATGTTTCCCTCTAACCGCTGCCACTTTGGACTTCTATACTTCGTTGTGAGTTCCCGGGTATTGTACCTTTTCTGACCTGTCTGAATGTGTTGTTTTTTTTAAGCTTTAATAGTAATGTGAAAAAATGGACATTCATTTTATACATTTTATGTATTTTGTTCTATTGTCTTAATGTTGAAAGTCTTACGGTTTTTTCCAATCATTTTAACTCTTGTATCAATACCATGTACACATTCCCAAAACACTTAACACACCGAGCATACCAGTAGACTATGTGAACCAAACTGTGGTTACTTGCCCCTATGCTTAGATACAAATGCAGTCAATGACACCTTCTTCCGAAATTCATAGATACCTGTCTCAGTCAATGTTCACTACCAGCAAAACGCTGTGCAACTACAGCATTTTTTGCCGATGTTTAGATACTCTGTTCAAAACAGTTAACTTTCAGTTCAAAACCTAACTTACAGTAATTTAGATCACTGCAGATGGAAATATGCTGTATTTGGACAGAACAATGAAGTTATATGCTTGAATAAGAAAAAGTATTCTTATTTTAGCAGAAGGTTTATTTAGATTATTTAGTTGTTTTGGCTTGCAGACTTCTTACTATCTCTACAGAAGGCAAACATAGATGTAACTGTTCCTGAAGAGTTGTTTCCACTATTACAGTACTGCTCTATATGTAAGTCATAGGCTATCAGTGAAAGACAGTGATTGAAGAATGCAATTACAGTAAATTTACCCACTCAATTGTGACATCTACTGTGAGAGGCAAACCGACATATGAACACTGTCTTCAGATACTTGGCTTGGATTGACGTATTTCCAAGATGCAATGCAGAGGAGAATGTTACCGTACATGCGAAGTTCAAACATGTAAAAGTTTGACACCAAATGCAGAGGACAGAATGGATCAGCTTTAGGGCTACAGCAGACTTCTAGTGGTATTACAGTACTTTGGTAGACTGTATCTTGTGTTGATGTATGTTATTTACTGCATTGGAAATACTGCAGTAAATACGTAGCATATTCATGCCTTTTTGTTGTAATGTAGTAAGCCTATACAGTGCAGTAACACGTGCAATTTTAGCATATGGCTTTAATGAAACATATTGCAGCATTTTAGAATGATTTGTTTACTGTAATATTACAAACTTTATTACTGTAGTACAAAGAAGTGTTTGTCTGTGTGTGTTATTTCTCTTTTTTGCAATGCAACACTACAGTAATCAATGCCAAACTGAAGGACACAGCAACATGTTATACATGCAATTGGCAATGCTTCAAGTTGTTAGTGTTTTTTAGGTCATTGTACTCTGAGAGAGAACATGTGCTAAGTTACGGCAGCATGAGTTGTCTTTTGGTGGTTGTAGTGCATTTTGCATCAAAGGTTAACTGATATGCCGAGGTGTGTGTCTGTAAAGTCCACTGTGTGAAGAGTTTGGGAAAAGTGTTCATGGTATTGAGACAAGAGTGAAAATGATTGGAAAAAACTGTAAGTAAAAATGTTAAATATGTTTTTAACTACAAACGCTTAAGTTAACACTTAATTGCAGGAGTAAGTTAGTAGATGGCTGTGCCGTGCAAACCCCACTGAACCCACACGAAGCATGTCAGTGCTGTCAACCATGCATTTGAACCCCCTTGGTAGTGTGCTCACCTCACACACTCGAGGTCACAGATTCTAGCCCAGTGGAGGGACAAGACACAACATCGGTTGCACGCCCGTTTGGCGGAGCGATTCCTCGAAGTAGCCGAGGCTTAGTGGCTCGTTTGTACATGTGCTTAACCTTCAGTCAACCTTCAGTCAACCTTTCAGTCGTCACCTTTCGCCCATGTATCTTCACGCAGGTGACTTTATTTATTGGTTTACATTTACATTTCATTTGGTTACGTTGTACTTGTGGTGGAGTGTATTCTGTCCGTTTCTGAGAGGAATATGTATGCTGTGCTTTAAAGTAGAACGTGATGTCGAGTAATATGCCTTGATAAGACAGATAAGGAGACGAGGGTTTCCTCTTTGTCCTGTGGGACGTCCTGTTGTGATGGAGTGGGACAGCGCCACACTATTCCCATAGCTGCTTTTTTTGGACAGATTTCACACAAATGTGGGCTTGTGATGTAGCTGCTCTTATTCTCTTAAGCCACCGCAGTGGCATGGTCTCTTCATGAGACTGAGCAAACCTCTCCTCCATGGTCTCTTCATGAGACTGAGCAAACCGCTCCGCTCTCTTTCCTTCAGGTAGAGCCCGAGCTCTGACTCTTAAATTAGGTTGTTTTTTTCTTCGTTTTTTTTTTTTTTTTTGCGTGTGGAGAAAAATGTCACAGAAAACTTCAGCTGTTCCCCCTGGAGCTGTTCCACTGAATTAGTTTAGTTGGTGACTCACTAACTGTGGCGTACACACACACATATTTGATATTTATTTCAGCAGTGACTCACGGACTGTGGCATAACACACACATATTTGATATTTATTTCAGCCGTGGCCTCTGAGGTGAAGTAATTTGCTCAAGTGTGCGACACCAGCTACCAAACTAATTTGGCCAGCTAACAACCCCCCTTGAGTTTGCCTTTGTACATTTTGAAAAGCGTTCCTGTATTCTAAACACTAAGTCAAAAGTTACATTAACATACCTCAGCACACAATCCACCCCTTTTTAAAAATGTTTTTATCTAATCCTTGCCTTAGGGTGCTTGGTCATGCTCTCTACCATGGTACACATATTCTGCATCTCGTGGGCTTCTGTGAGTTCTGCCTCTTCTTCTCAATGGATAATAATTATGAAATCATCAACAAGTGATCTTTTTCGATGTGGTATATTAGTTTATATTGCTTAAACAAAGTATCAGGCTTTTGTGTTTTAGTCATTACATGAAGATGTTTTCTTTTGAAGGGATTGTGGCTCAAATGTCCTCTATGTGTATTCTGTTTTATTAAAGTATCGTATATATAAGATGAAGGTGATGTTTGATATATGTTCATGTGTATTTGTAAAAAAAAAACTAAAGCTATTCACAAACTATTGTAAATAACGATCAAATTATATGAGTTGCCTCTATCTCTCAGTGTTGTACTTATTTATTTTTTTAAATAAAGCTTCTCTATTAAGACCCACAATAACGGTGTGACGTGATATGTGCTCTATATGCTAAAGCTAAAGTACACGCTCTGTGTCTCGCCGGCGGCTTCACCTGCCTAGCCAATACTTATGATGTGGACAGGTTTCCACAACGCACCAGAAAGGCCAAGATGGGACAAGTTCTTGGTCCTAATTATATTATGACTGGGAAGCTTGAACACGCAATCTGTGTTCCACTGTGTGTGTGTGTGTGTGTGTGTGTGTGTGTGTGGCATTTATACACTGACTGTCAGAGCCTGGTGCCTTTTTCTCTCTGAATTTATTTAAGTGGCTAACAGCAACATGAAAACAAACATCGTCCTGCCATCCCTCCTCCTCCTCCTCTTTCCACCCCTCGCCCCCTCACCCCCTGGCCCCCTCTAGAGGCTGGGCAGGCCGATGCAGCGTGCTGAAGGTTCAGGGTGGGTGTCCAGAGTTACTGACTTCTGTGATTGATACGAAAAACTGGAAAGGCAGAAAAGGAGAAACAATCTGGAAAGAGTTGGATGTTGGACGGTGTCCTGATCTACCTCGTTCTGAGAAATGTGGATCTGAGATTATTTATATCGCTTTGAAACATTTTTGGAATAATTTTCCTGGCACCTTTCCAAAGTCATTTTTTGTTGGTATGAGAACTGAAGCTCTCTCCCCCCTTTGTAAACTGTCTCTCATTATGTGGAAGAAAATATAGCAAAATATCTCTGAGGTATTAATCACATTTTTGTACTGAATTCTGGGCAGAATTGTGTGCCGTTTTACAATGAATTATCTTTGTGTACTTAACAAAACATTCACTAATTCATTATCTTTGTGTACTTAACAAAACATTCACTATAAGATGAGGGTCAGCCACAGAACATAGCTGACCTCTGGAGGGAGTGTGAAGTACTGAACAAAACTTTAAAAAATAATCCCAAATTTATAACACGTTTATTTCAGTTTTCCAATGACTTCATGGCATGCCTCAGCCTTATAACTCACCACAAAAATAAAAAAGGTATTTCACGTTTTTTTTGTTACGTATTTCCATTTTTTTTTTGTTATATGAAATATTACATTATTTATCATTTGGATACTATCAAGTATTTGCTGCTCAGAAAATGCCAAGGAGTTTACTTCACATTTAAATCAAATGCTTTATGGCCATGTCACTCATACTGTCACACATGGCTACCCTCCATTTGAACATCCCTCAGGACAGTGAAGCCCTCAGGTGCTTCAAACTAATAATAATAATAATAATGTATTTGATTTGTAATGCACTCTTCATTCAAAAGAATCTCAGAGTGCCAACATATTAAAAACTAACTATAATAATACAATAAAATAAAAATGAATTAACATAAGCATAATAGAAAACTTTTTAACATTTTAACATACGATTTAACACAAGGCCAGAAATGCCTTCCTGAATAAAAATGTTTTTAGTCCAGCTTTAAAGGAGTCCAGCGGACTGTGGGGCTGATATAACATGTTACTGGTTTTGACTGCAGATACTGCAGAATATACAGTTACTGTAATTCATGTTTACCTGAAAAGAGAATATTCAAATTTTTCTGAGAAAAAAAAAAGGAACACTGGATACCGGTATGTGGATGTGTTCAAGGTATTACATATGGTGGGTGGCATGTATGGCATTCCCGTTCCTGATAGTGCTGGGAAATCTGACTGGATCAGTAGAATGTGGCTTTTCCATTCCATTCTTTTCCACAGCAAAGTGAAGGGATTGATAGCAATGGCACTGGTCTCTAGAGGTGTGGAGGTTATGCATTGAACTGCACTGCTGCTGGATATTTACTATGTGGTGCAAATACTGTGCAGTGTAACATTGTTTCATTAGCTGTTGGAATGTTCATTTGAAATACTGCATCTTCTTAATCAATGCGCTTGGCATCGGTGCCCTTTGGAAGGAGACGCCAGCCTCCGTTCACAACACACAGTACACAAACAGGCCAAAGGGATCGATTTAACAAAATCATGAGTTTGCATATAAATGCCCTTTATTCACAAAATAATAAAAACATAATTACAACAACATCCCAGAATATCATCACTTGCATGTTTTGCCTGCCTGCTTGCCTACCTTCTTATTTACCTTCCGTCAGTAAACAGACAAACAGAAACCCATAACGGGAACAGACGAGTCTGTCTCCAGAGGGAGAGAAATAGAAATAGGGATGAAAATTGGTATTAGATGCGCAAACTGATTGTCCTGCCAGTCTGGCAGTGTTACTGCAGAGGAGAGCTGTCTCTGAAGGCCTTTATCATTTCTGAGCTCTGTCTGCCTGTGCGTGTGTGTGTGTGTCTGTGTGTGTGTGTGTGTGTGTCTGTTTCTGTGTGTGTGTGTCTCTCTGAGTGTGTGTCTCTGTCTGCCAATCTCCCCTCAGTCACACAATCCCATCCAGATATGTGATTGCCTGCCAGACTGCTCTAAAACAGACTTTCCTGTGATTACTGAGATTTACAGGATTACTCAAGAAAAAAGCTAAATGAACCCATTTTTGTTTTCATGTGTGCATGAAAGGGAGAGAGAGTGTGTCTATGTGTGTATGAGGGCAGTGCAACGTGTGTATGTGTGCATGAAAGCGAGAGAGAGAGAGAGAGAGTGTTCGTATGTGTGTGTGAGGGCAGTGCAATGTGTGTATGTGTGTATGAGACCTTCCTCAACGATTTTTATCCCATTCAAAATGTAATGCAGGCTCTGTGTGAACAGGCCCTTGGGTTCGTTGGGAGTTGAGGCTCCTGACTGTTACCTATGCTGCTGTATGCTGCTATATGTGGCCTTGAGTGCGTACAGACTCAGTGCTGAGGACTTACAGAGTCTGATATGGGAATCTGCACTGCTGTATCAACCCACAGTGCGCCTGTGTGCCCATGGTTGGGATACTTAGACAGATGGACAGCATACCACCCATATCTTTGGCGTCTTGCAGAGGCATACACACGGCCACACACACACACACACACACACACACAACATACACATACACACACTTAATACTTTTCTCACAGTTGTGCCAGGATAGGCTACAGTATATATATATATATATATATATATATATATATATATATAGTGTTTCTCTTAGCTGGAGTTTAGACATGAAGAGGTAGCGATACCTGACATCTAGACTGGACATCCAGCCAACCTTTGTCCTCCCCCAGAGCAGGAAGTATATATTTATATAGTATAATAAGTCTCAGTGGAAGTATTCAGAATAGGCGTTCCATTGCTTAAGCCTACAGACACGCCCCTCATGTCTCAAATCACTATGAGTGACAGCTCCTCTGGGCCAGGAGCTACTGTAGCCTATAGCCTAACTGTAAGTCCCTCAACCATGCAGATGGTTAATGGCTGGTGGAGCAGTATAGCATTAGCTGTTGTGATACAGGATACACACACACACCTGCAAATTTACATTAATTCACAGGTGTGCATACATAGGAGCGAGCTTTTGGAAAACTGTGTGGAACTTATAACACAATTAAATATGTATCCTGTACAGGCTCGATGTGTAACATATACTTTCAATGTCTTCCCATTTCAAATATTTTCTATTGGCGCCACAGAGAACTTAAAGGGCGGCTGTAGCTTTAATAAGTCCACCTTAATGAAAATCCCCCATTGACCCCCCCGCTTGCCTGAGGTGACGTCGAACAGGGTCCCAGGGATCGGATCAAGCCGGCCTGTGTGACACCGTTCCACCCAAGAGGAAAGGGAGAGAGGATCCGCCACTACGGCAGGTAGTAGCCTACGGCCGTCCGCGGGATCGCTCGCCATGAAATGTACGTTGAACGCAAACTTTTCCTAGTTTTTAGTTCTTTCCAGTTAGCTTCGGGCTTGTACGGATGCAACAGGCTTTAGTGCACGGGACCTCATGTTTTACAGGCAGCACATCCACCGCAAAAGACGCAAGCAGTGAGAAAGTGCACCTGCTCCGCGCTCTAGCGTGTGATAACTTTAATCCGCCCTGATATTCTTAATTCCTGTTTTGTTTGATTTGATGGGATACTGCTTGGGATTTCGCTTGGTTGATCCGTTTAGGTTGTTTTCTGTTTATTCAGATAGGGTCAGCCTTTCCTTCAGTCCTTTGAAGCCTTACAGTAGCCCTCTGTCTGTCATCAACTTTGAGTGGGAGGCGGCGGGAGATCGTGGTTCAATTTGTGTATATTCAATATTCGATATTCGACACACTCAAAAAATGTATCTCACACTTGCACTGATTGACATATTTATGTCAAACCAGCTGTGATGTATTCAAACAAGCACTGGTCATATGTCACAAGGCCTTTTTGGTCATTTAAAAAAAATTGTTATTCCTTTTTGTGAAGTAAAACAGTACAAATCCATTTGGCGTCCTGACCTTTTGAGCTTTTGAGGTCCAGTGGGGTACATTGATAAATACAGACTAATATTCCTGATATGATAATCATGGCGATGGTGTTTTGCGACAAGAAGCCTTGTTATATATGACGGATGTCAGACTGTGTGCATCACAGGTTTTTTGACCTCAAAAGATCAAAAGGTCAGGAGGCCGGATAGATTGATTTGAATGTGTTTGTATGAATACATCACAGTTGGTTTGACATAAATATGTCATTCAGTGCATACGCGAATATCGAACACAGAATATAAAACTAACTTAACCACAGCAGAGAGAGGCATGTCACTCACGATAGGTATCGCAAGTTAATCAAAACAGGCCTGTTACAACAGATAGGAAAGAAAGTCGGGGAATACCACTTAGTGAAATGTACTTAATATTTTACAGAAAGAAACTATGACTTTATGTCCACTGAGGTGCTGTTGTCTCAAAATGCTGCTTAATTGGACATCACCTAATATTCATTACATGATAAAATATAATATTCATATATGATTATATTATACAAATAATATTTTGCCCATTGTGTGGATGATCATACTAACGTTATGATTATAGTTCTCTGTGAAGCACCCTCTAGAGTACGCCTATCACCATAGATGGATCAAAGCGGTGCAGTGTGATGGAAGATTGTTTGTTCTAAATTCACTGCTTAAGCATGAGTTTGGCACGAACACCCCATAACGTGGGCAAACGGACGTACGGTCAGGGTGGTCTGTCTGGTCACATGAGTCCCTCTGCTGCTGTGCTGTTTTTTTTAATGCTGTTTTAATGCTCTAGAAATGTCCTGTGGCGTTTTTTTTCTGCCTAGTAACAGAAAAGACCTGAACGAACCGCATCTGGCGTAGCATGACTACTCTTTTTAATGGCGGCCGACTAGCAAAGGTGCCGTGGCACGCCTCTCCTAGACTCATTTGAACTCGTGGGTTGCTGTGGCAGAAAATGGACTTCTAATTCTCGGGTGCAAACAGGTGCGTGTCTTCAGAACCGAGCTCGGAGCCTTATCCGTGGCTCTGGGGCCTGATAGACTGTCCTGAGGTTAGGGGGTGGGGACGGGACGGGGGACGGGGGACGGGGGACGGGGGGCATAGAGATGTTTTCCAGGGCACTCGCAGCAGGGCAGAGAGAGGAAGCTCTCCCAGGATCATCACTCCGTCAGCATGGCAACTAAGGATTAGGAATTGAAACCGGATCTGGAGGGAGGTCTCTGTGAGGTCGTGGTGAGATGTGGGCTCGGCACGTTGGAATATTGACATTTGATATGTTTGTATTCCTGCTACATACAAATGTATTTTTTATTTCTTATTTCTTTTTGGAGGTTTTGAGACTCTAAGGTGGGTGAGGCTGTGATTTTTGCTAAGTTGATACAGGAATCACAAGTCTCACAAATGCAAGGCTTCTAACAGTGCTGCCAACAGGGGACGTTTATTTTCAGGGGTCACCAACCGACAGACTCCTTCCAGCAAGTTCTCTCAGTGTGAGGCAAATGATGCAGAGATGCCATGCACACAGCACTTGGATTAACCACACCCCCTGCACTGTGTTTGTCCTGGCGTTTGGATCAACCTGGCAAGGCACGTGTGTGTGTGTGTGTGTGTGTGTGTGTGTGTGTGTGTGTGTGTGTGTGTGTGTGTGTGTGTGTGTGTGGCATGTGGACACTCACAGCTGGACTATTCCCCTTGGTGTGTTATATGGCCGTGAGCATCACCACACCTGTCTGCTACTCTCCATCAGCAGAGATCAGATTGACTTCACTGCTCAGGAACATGTCAATAATACGTGTCTCCATCAAGCTCCGGTCTGGGACGTTATCTTTCCATTCAAATGTAGAGAATACTTTCCCGATCCACACACATACCATAAATGACGTATCTGATACCTTCAAGTTGGGAGATCCTACTCATCGTTACATTTATAACGTACATGTTTCCGGATCCACGTACATATAAAACTGATACCCTTAAGTGGTGGTAGTGTAGAAATGAAGTGTGAAGAAAAATACGTTTTATTTAATATATTTATATCAGCATCGACCCTGCTCTCAACAAATTCTCTATGCCGCCAACAAGGGGTCTAAACTTAGCCTCATGTGTCAGCACGCTGGGCTAGATGCTGTCTCCCAAATTAGGTTTGGTGGTGCTACCGGTCGGCCTTTAATGATTATCTGGCCTCCTGTGTCCTGTCCTACACATCTCTCTCATGCCTCCCCCTCTCTGAAGGGCCCGAGTGCCTCTCTTATCAGCTGGACAGGAGGTGGCTGGGCTGGGCTGGGCCGGGCTCTCGGCTCTTTCGCAGAACCACCTGGCCTCTCGCTGGCCTCACGCTCCGTGCCTCGGGCGGGCGGCGCCAGGGTTCTGTTCAACCTCAGATGCCACCTTCCCCTGGCGAATGCCGCACGGATGTCTTCCGCGTCGGTGCCGTCGGGGACTATTTTAGTGATGCTCTCGCTCTGAAATGCCTGACTGTACGACTCGGCTACAGCAGGCCTCATTTCCTGCTAAGGCCAACATGCGTGTAGCCTGGCAGATCACTGGCAGTAGCAGCCTATGTGACTAGCAGCACTAGTTATTAGCAGCAGCCTTTCGACTGTAAAAGACCCATGTGTCTTGTTAGCAGATTGTTATTGGCAGATAAATAGGAGTTTCTTGATAGATTTTTCTGATGAGTTAAGGGTCACTGCAGGGCCTGCTGATCCAGCAGTTTGGGTGCTAGCGGTGATGCAGTGAAGTGGGTCGTGATTCATGCTGGCAGGTGCCGGACCGAAGGGGACTGTAGTTTATGGAGTTACCGCAGGATTCGCTCAGCAATTCTCCCCCGTCAGCAGCTGTGTGGCTGAGGGCTAAAGGAGGAGGATTGAGCCTTTAGATCTCCAGCCCTTCCAGATTCCTACAATGGACATAGGCCTCTTTTAATTGCAGGCTAGACTTAATGACTTAATTTACTGTTTCTTTTATTTTAAAATCGCCAACTTACCAATTTAAATAAATACAATTTAATTAGCACCCCATCCCTCAAGAACTAAAGTTTTTGTTTTTGCCATCTACATCTACAAGAACTTTTGATGTTTCTTTTATGCTTCAACGGGACTGAGCAGAAATCCTGAAAAGTCCAGTAAAGTGCTGAAGGTCAGAGACGATTGTATTCATATGCTCTTGTCTCAGTATCGTGATCATCCTTTGCATCGCGTAAAAAGTAATCATGTGTCATGAAGCCTATAAAGTGTGAACCCACTCTAATTACAATGTCACACCTTGGCTGATGAGTGTTCATTTGTCGTTTCCTGGGGCTCTCCCCGCTGTCAGGGCGGCGCAGATGGGCTCACACTGGTCTCGGATCCTGACAGCCGAGGCACAGTGGTCAGGAAAAATCAGCCGGCCTGGGAAGGGGCTATATTAGCATTAGTGAATCATGGGAAGCCTGGCATACTAGGTGTCCCCTTACAAGCCATATATGGCACCACCCCACCCACCCCGCGCCCCTCTCCCTCACCACCACAAGCTCCAGTCTCCCACAATGCCCCTGTACTATCACTTTCTGCCGTGGGTTAGCTATTCTTAGCCTGTCACTTCAGCTCATCTGAGCAGGCAAGACCTCTCTTCCCTTTTTGCTCTTTTCTGTCTGTCTCTCTGTCTTTCTTAATTCTGGCTTAGCTGAAAAAAAAGGGTGTGAACATGAATTGATTACTTACGGAGCCCCCCTAAGGGGTCATGGTGGTGATTTGTGTCTGAGCTGCTTTTTTTTTCTGTGTTACATGCCAAACATTTTGCGTTACCTTGCAACACTTTTACATTCCCTCACAGTTGTTGGCGAGAACGGAGTTTTGTGAGGTAACGGGAAAAGTATTGAGAGGGAACGCAAAAAATAGTGTGAGGTATTGCAAAAGTGTTGCAAGGGAATGCAAAATTTGCAGCACTGTATGTTTTTAAATTTAATCTTTTTTTCCCTTGTTGTCCATTCTGTTGAGCTTTTGGGACTTGTTGTTGACTTATTCCCCCCAACACATCTTTTTTTTTTAACATTTTTTTTCTCTGCTTACAGAGGCTACCTGGTGCCTGTCAAACTCCCTAACCTCCATTTTTCCAACTGTTTTGGAGGAAGAACTGAAAGTCCATCCAAAAGAAAGTACGATTTTTGAAAGAAAATGAGCACCTACACTATCACCCTCAATGGGCCGGCACCTTGGGGATTTCGCCTGCAGGGAGGGAAGGACTTCAACATGCCCCTGACCATCTCCAGGGTAAGAGCCGACCAGGGCCCACCTCGAGTTCTTGTGTGTGTGTGTGTGTGTGTGTGTGTGTGCGTGTGTGTGTGTGTGTGTGTGTGTGTGTGTGTGTGTGTGTGTGTGTGTGTGTGTGTGTGTGTGTGTGTGTGTGTGTGTGTGTGTGTGTGTGTGTGTACCCAAGCGGAAGGCTTCTAGTACTATTATGGCTACTCTGAGAGATATGTAAGGCCCCCCTGACGGTTTGAATGAGAGAGTGTGAGGACTGTTGGAGTGCTTGTGGTTGAAAAACCGAGGTGAAATTGAATTTAAGGCCTCTCTAAAAATGGCAATGTGAGTCACCTCATAAGACCGTGGGATTTGATTGGTATTGATAAAAAAACCTTATAGTTTGCTCCAATGACTGCCATTGTAATGTTGATGACATAAGTGGCAGCTTGAGGGTGAATGGGTTGAAGTGGACTGCCATGTGTGCGAATGAAGGAATTTGCCATAGGAAAAAGATGGCGACTCTGATTGCAGGCGTATGTTATATTTCCACATATTTTCTCATAAAAGAATTGACTAAGGGGTTTAGCGAACTTTCCACTTAATATGCAGTGGTGTATTTATATGGGCTGTGAGTACTTCAGCTGACTCTGGTGCGTTACAGAATTAGCCTAGCATTCGCCGCGGGTCAGTTTCGTGTGACTGCAGTCTCCGGAGTCAACTTGAACGCTCAGGTTTTATGAACCTTTAGACTGGCGTAAGATATAATTGGAGATTATATAAATGTTTGACTATCATTAGACACATGGGATTTGTGTTCGTCACATGCGTCTAACGATCCAAGTTATTTGCTTCATGGTTCAGAGCTTTCCTCTGGTGGTTATCTACAGTTTCATTAAAAACATGTTCTAGTGTCTCCAGAGTAGGGGTCTGACATCATGTTCGGGTGGCTCCACAGTAAGGGTCTGACATGCATTTTTGTCAATTTAGACACTGTGTGTCTCCCAACATTCGTCACAGCGAAAAGGATGTCCTCATCTTATCAGTATAAATAATAAATACTTGTTGGAATTACCCGTCAAGTGGAGTAATACGTGGTCATTGTATATTATACTAACATGTCAGGTAAGCCCCCACACAGACGTATCTTCATTTTGTTCTAACAGCCCCCATGAGTAGGGATCACATGAATGGCACAGAGCCTCTGGGTTGTCTTAATTTGGCTTCCTAAGTGTGACCCAAGTGGAATTCTTGGTTTGGCATCGCATTGCAATAGTGGGAATGTCTTTTTGGAGAGGTGTTGTGATAGATGTGACAGCGGCTATACATGTCCTTTAATTCTCCGAAGTACAATGAATGGAAGAGGTAAGATAAATGTTTGAGAGGACAGCAGTGCCTTTACTGTGTGTGTGTGTCTGTGTCTGTGTGTGTGTGTGTGTGTGTGTGTGTGTGTGTGTGTGTGTGTGTGGAGGGTGGGGGGAGGGGGGGGGGAGTAGTGGTAGAGTGGGTAGGGTTGAGTAGTATGGAGTTGTGAGTTTTATTTTCAACTGGAAGTGTTAAATAATGTTTTATGCGTGGTGTGTGTTTGCTGAAATCCAGAGTAAGCCTTTACAGAATGTGTGTTTTTACTGTGGGTTGCTGGTCATTGATTTGTAGACACTTTGGTTAGTGACTGTGTGTGTTTCCACGTGAATGTGTGTGTTTCCACGTGAATGTGTGTGTTTCCACGTGAATGTGTGTAACGGACAGGGGGAGACACTCACACACAGATCACCTCTCAGCTATCGGGGAGGTATTAGTGGAACGGTGGTTCAAAGAAGCAGCAGCCTTTAAAAAAAGGACCTGTGGTCTCAAACAGCGACAGTTCGATGGGCTCGGGCCTGATATGATGGAGTGCCATTCTGTCACCGCTCCACGCGTACCTTGTGGTCATGAACAATGCGTGCCTCTTTCCTGGCCAGGCTCTCCCCCCCGTGTCACAGCGCAGATGATGTCAGAGGACTTTTATGGGAGACTCTGCAGCTGGACCTGGGGATAAGAGTTTGATTTACATCAGGGAGACATCTTAGTCCCAGCGCCATAGATATGTAATACTCTTTTCTAATTCGGTAAGGAGGACCACTGTACATGTAATCAGGGTCTTTCCTTTGTGATCCCTCTACCTAACAATCCACGTGATGTGTGCCTCCAGCACGAGAATAATCTACGACAGGACTTTGTTGGTGTTATTGATTTTAAGTATAGCTATTTTCTTCGTGGTTTATCATATGGTTCTGCCAGTGGAGCTGCGGTTCTGTACGGTAATATGGTACCATGGTATGTGACATCAGGGTGTAGAGTAACGAGGCAGAGCCATTTTGTGTGGTGCTGTGTGTATCTAGAGCGGAGGAATCTCTTGGTGTGCGCTGAAGGCAGGTTACAGTGGCGTAACGGTGGAGTAAAGTAGGTCCCATACTGTAAAGGGGATTGAGACAGAATGGCTTTGGAGTGTGTGGTGTGTGTGTGGTGTGTGTGTGGTGTGTGTGCGGTGTGTGCGGTGTGTGTGTGGTGTGTGTGGTGTGTGTGCGGTGTGTGTGTGGTGTGTGTGGTGTGTGTGCGGTGTGTGTGGTGTGTGAGGTGTGTGGTGTGTGTGGTGTGTGTGTGGTGTGTGTGGTGTGTGTGGTGTGTGTGGTGTGTGGTGTGTGTGCGGTGTGTGTGGTGTGTGAGGTGTGTGGTGTGTGTGGTGTGTGTGTGGTGTGTGCGATGTGTGTGGTGTGTGAGGTGTGTGTGGTGTGTGTGTGTGGTGTGTGTGTGGTGTGTGTGCGGTGTGTGTGGTGTGTGCGGTGTGGTGTGTGTGTGTGGTGTGTGTGGTGTGTGTGTGTGTGTGTGTGGTGTGTGTGGTGTGTGTGTGGTGTGTGTGGTGTGTGTGGTGTGTGTGGTGTGTGTGAGGCTGGTGTTTAAAGTTGTGCGGTGACGGTCAGAACTGACCTCTCGGAGCTCTGCACTCTGAGCCCTCTGGCCCTGCTGCTCGGGGTGCTGCGGGCCTCGGGGGTGGAGGTGGAGGTGGAGGTGGAGGTGGAGGTGGAGGCCGTCTCCTCTTCCGGCCCGCTAGCAGAAGGCCCAGTCACTCAGGGCCCTGACAGGTGGCCACTACCCCTGCTACTGGGTGTCCAGGGCTGCTCCTGCTCCTGCTGCTCCTGCTGCTCCTGCTCCTGCTGCTGCTGCTGCTGCTGGCTAAAAATACCTCACATTAACAGTGATTGTTTGGGTGGACTGCAGACAGGGAGTATTTGTGTAGCAGACCAGGTGGAACAGAGGAACAATGTGTGGTTATGTGTGTGTGTGTGTGTGTGTGTGTGTGTGTGTGTGTGTGTGTGTGTGTGTGTGTGTGTGTGTGTGTGTGTGTGTGTGTGTGTTTAAGAGTGCACACAAGTAATTATGATCGTTTCAAACGACTTTCTGGAAATTGGGGTGCTATGGAAGTAAGGCAAAGATAGCTGTCTTTATGGGCAGCTCACAGCCCATAATATTCCCTTTGTAAAGCAAGGCAGTTTATTACTGATGTGGTCACAAACAGCCTCTATTCATTTGTATTCATAGGATCTCTGATGCCTTCAATTAGGAGGACATAAATGGCTTCAAAGTGACCTGGCCTGTCTGGCTAATTAAAAACAGTAGTTATCTTATTTTGGTGGCACTTCAGGGCACTTGCAGCAGATGTGCTCAGCAGATGAGTAGAGGAGTTATGTGATTTAATTAGACTAAAGACAGAGAGAGAGAGAAAGAGAGAGAGAGAGAGAGAAAGAGAGAGAGAGACTGTCTCAGCCCTCAATGCGTAATGAGTAATTCATTCAGCGTTGTTGTCAGGGGCAGCCTATCTCATCTCTCATATTCCGTGTGGCTAAAGCCGTTATTCCTTCCGTTAGCCGCGGTGATCTGCGCTAATGTGCTCGGATCAGAGTGACTGGAGCGCTTGTTGAGAGTGGAAATCCTTCCCTTCTATTATTTCACAACATTTTCAAAGTAAAGATGCCTATCTGGCCACCTGGAGCAGGAAGCCCCAGAATGAAATGCAGACGGGCCGTGCGTTTGACTTTAATCCGCATATCAATCGATCTATCACGGACTCCCTAGCTTCAGCAGGCCTTGTGCAATGGGTGGCCTTTGGCATGGCACGCCTCACACATCAGTTTTCTCAGGGATAGCTGGACAGTTTATGCTGTTGTGATCTTTTGACCAGTCTTTATACAAAGTGTGGGTGTACTTGTAGGCTCATTTGGAGCCAAATCCCAAAATCCATCTGCTCTAGAAATAACCTGAAGCTGAAAGGTGTTCTGCTTGTGTTATGATGCTGAACGATGTAGAAACAGGAACAGATGCTAAGGAAGGGGGAAAGAGACAGAAGCGATGAACTGTTAGTCAGTCGGGAGCAGACGATGGATATAAACACTTTACTGTGAGACTGGGATGAAGGAAACCCTGGACGTCAGGGAGAGAAGCAAGACGTGTTTGTGTTGGAGTCAAAAGCTCCGCTGATTTCAGGATAAAAAAGCAAAAAATATGCTCTCTGTTTAGTTATTTAAATAAGGTCAAAAATCCTGGAAATTAATATCAAATCCTGTAGCACAAATGACCTCTGCTTATTTAGGTGTGTAGTGAACTGTTTGGCCACATTAGTTTATCAATGAGTTTTTTGTCAATGGGAGATTCCACACAGCACCATGAATAATCAAACTATGTTTTGAAAATCTGGTATTCAAAGATAACATCCAGAAACACCTTTTGTTCTGAGCGGCCCATGTGACTTGTGTTTTGTGTTTTCTTATCAATTAAGAAAACAGGCCAATTACTGTGAAGCTTTAAACCCACTGCAGGTATGTGCTTGTAGATGTTTTCTGTTTATCAAGTGACTTTAGATTGTAGAGTAGAAAGGCACATTTAATGGCAGAAAAAAAGAAAAAGAGCCCAGCATCTAGTTTTAATCTGATATCACTACATTACGGACACCCCCCTGACCGCGTGCTTCGGGGTCAGTGTTTGGGGGCCATTGAAATGTGCCTTGTATTCCCCTCTTGGATGGTAGCCTGATTGTTTTCTCAGGCTTTGCAGGTCTCCTTACACTGCTGCCCCCTCCCCAGCCTGTGCTGCCCCCTCCCCAGCCTGTGCTACATTTACATTTACATTTTGTCATTTTAGCAGACGCTTTTTACCCAAAGCGACTTACAAGGATGTATACACATTTTTACATTTACACTGATGGCACACTGCACATCAGGAGCAATTAGGGGTTCAGTGTCTTGCTCAAGGACGCTTCGACAGCCTGTGCTGCCCCCCCCCCCAGCCTGTTCTGCCCCCTCCCCGGCCTGTTCTGCCCCCTCCCCGGCCTGTGCGGCCCCCCCCCCAGCCTGTGTTGCCCCCCCCCCCCCGGCCTGTGCTGCCCCTCCCCGGCCTGTTCTGCCCCCTCCCCGGCCTGTGCGGCCCCCCCCCCAGCCTGTGTTGCCCCCCCCCCCCCCAGCCTGTGCTGCCCCTCCCCGGCCTGTGCACCAAGCCTGGCCTCGGCTGCCGTTTCTCGTCACCGTGCCCGTTTTGTTTCGGTGCTGGAGAGTGCTTGTGCGGCGCTATCCCACGACACCTCTGGTCTCCAGTGTGGTGTGGTGAAGTGGTCAGTGGTCATTTAGTGTGTTCCCACACGGCCAGGTGGGGGGAGCGAGACAGAAACACGGCTCTGCCAGATCGTGTAAAAGTGACCGGGGCCTTCTGGGGAGTTCACTGAGAAAAAAGGCTGTCTGAGCTTTGCGTGCTCCTTCCCTCTCTCTCCCTCTCTCTCTCTCTCTCATTCTCTCTCTCCCTCTCTCTCTCTCTCTCATTCTCTCTCTCCCTCTCTCTCTCTCTCTTTCTCCCTCTCTCCCTCTCTCTCTCTCTCTCTCTCCTTCTCTCTCTCCCTCTCTCCCTCTCTCTCTCCCCCCCCTCTCTCTCTCTCCTTCTCTCTCTCCCTCTCTCTCTCCCCCCCCTCTCTCTCTCTCATTCTCTCTCTCCCTCTCTCTCTCTCTCTCATTCTCTCTCTCCTCTCTCTCTCTCTCTTCTCCCTCTCTCCCTCTCTCTCTCTCTCTCTCTCATTCTCTCTCTCCCTCTCTCTCTCTCTCTTTCTCCCTCTCTCCCTCTCTCTCTCTCTCTCTCTCCTTCTCTCTCTCCCTCTCTCCCTCTCTCTCTCCCCCCCTCTCTCTCTCTCCTTCTCTCTCTCCCTCTCTCTCTCTCTCCGTCTCCCTCTCTCTCTCTCTCTCTCTCTCTCTCTCTCTCTCTCTCTCCCCAGGCCTAGGTTGCTTCCTGAACTGACTGGCAGCTACACGTGTTTTAAAATGTTAGCAGACCAGCAGTGGATGTGACGGGCTCTCTACTTGTCAGCGCTAAAGTTCCTGTCCATCCGTCCGTGCCGTTCAGAAGATGGCCCTCTGGCACACTCTTGGAGTGGAGCATTTTCAAACCAAGCAAAAGAAAAAAGTAGCAAAACAAAAGCTGTAAAGTAGTGCGAGCAGGAATGAGGAAATGAATGAATGAAATAATGAATGAACTAATGAATGATTACAAGGACAGATTGCCTTGAAACAACAGCAGTATAACAACAATTGCATATTTACATTCTGGGTAGTGTTTAAAAAAGAAATGAACTCCGTGTGACACGTGTGTCCCGTACATCCCTGTCCTGCACTGCATTTGCATCCAGATTGACGGGTGGTGTCTCTACTGGTCTGATTGCATTCGTTCACAAGCAGCATCCCATAGGCCATTCAAATGACACGGCCATGCCCCCACTCTCTCTGATGCAGTGAACCACGCCTACATGGCAACGCTGTCACTCACATCTACA
>NC_045164.1:25980826-26030826 GCF_900700415.2 Clupea harengus | reverse complement strand
TTTTGTAGCTCAGGAAGGAAACCCCTCCCCCACCACCCCCCTAGATATGAGTTACTGGCAATGCAGCTAGCGCCCGCATTAGCCACGCCACAGCAACCTTTTAAGTTATGTCAGGAGATACCCGCCACTTTGCAAACTCATTAGAGATGACATTTGGACTGGAGCAGAGAAAAGGGTCTGAGCACAATACCGGGCGCCGCCACCAGGGCGCTGGAAGCAGCTGGGAGCAGCTGGGAGCCATAAAGCCAGCGCAGCTGTCACTCGGAAGAGAAGGAAGCACTGAAAGAGAGCGAAAAACAAAATCAGTAGAAAAGAAAAGAGTGAGAATGTGCAGTAGGTGATCTTTCCCTTCGATAGGAGAGTTTGTTTCCCTTCAAGCCCGCCCACCCACCCTCCGGCTTGACGAAAGGCTGAAATTGTGCTTTTATCATTTGCTCGAGCTTAAGACGCTTGACAGTGGGGGAAAAAAACAGTATAATCCTGTCAGGCCTTTTATTCTTTCATTGCTCACGCAAATCCTATTCAGTGGGTTTGGAGAGACTCATACCCCAATAGGTGTATGGCTGCTCACACACACACACACACACACACACACACACACACACACACACACACACACACACACACACAGGTTGCTTTTGATGTGTTGCCAGAAAGTAATCTTGCACACTCAGAAAGTGGGTTAGTTGAGCACTGGGACACAAGGTGTGCTAATTGTTCCTGTCAGCATTGGGCTGTAGCCAAACACACACAATGCTAATTCTCTGGTCTCCTGAGGGAGATACTGCATTTGGTGTATGACTTCGTGTTGTCATACAGCTGTTATTGTCATACTATATGTTGTAAACGTAAAGCTTAGAGGCTCGTCTTTCATGCACTCTTTCTGCCGGCTAATGATTATTCTCATCGTGTTTGATCACAAATAGCATGCTTGTGCGTACATCACGCTCTGCTCTCCACAGTATAAACAGTTCATTTCCGAAGGAAGCTCATTGTGTCATTAAAATTGATTTTGAAGCATGAATTAGCCATGCTAGTTTACCCAACCCTCTCCTACTGGGAAAGTATTTTATATAAAAAGTAAAAAAAAAAAAAGGAGTTTTTTGAGACATTGCATTGCGCACTGTTTTCAATTCCCTGGTAATACTGATATCCTGTCAGATAGTGAGAATAGTGTTCCTTCTTCTGTATTTGTTCATGATATCCGTTTACCTTCGCCTAAGACAGCAACAAGCAAGCTGAGCGTCGCTGCCAAGCAGCAGCATGGAAAGGATATTACATGAACCCCTCTCTGTCAATAGGGTGTGAAGGATATTACATGAACCTCTCTCTGTGTCCATAGGGGTGTGAAGGATATTACATGAACCTCTCTCTGTCCACAGGGGTGTGGGGTGACCCCTCTGCCTGATATTGGACGGTAGTATATCTACGTGGGCCCTTGTAGCTAAATATGGATTTGGGTCCATAGATCTCAGACAAGCGCTATCTGTAAATGAAAGTAGCCTGTGACATGTACGTCGTATACAATCCCCACTTGAGTCAGATCACTGTGTGAACCCAGGCGCATGCATGCATGTGTCCACTGTGGACTGATAGGCTTGTTGGAGCTCCAGGGACTGATAGGCTTGTTGGAGCTCCAGGGACTGATAGGCTTGTTGGAGCTCCAGGGACTGATAGGCTTGTTGGAGCTCCAGGGACTGATGGTTTTCTGGGGAACAGCTGGGTACTAGTGGTAGGGGGAGAATGGGGAAAGGCTTGACCTGAGGTAGATCATTCAAGCTCAAAGTCCATACTCACCTTACATGTAATATTTAATACTTTCATTCTCTGTTGCTTTATAGTTGCTTTTTAATTGGATTGGATTATTGTTTCATAAAACTTCTTATTAGAGGTGTCGTTTTTAAAACACCTCGTCACTGCCACATATGAACTTCTTATTAGAGGTCTAGTTTTTAAAACACCTCTTCACTGCCACATATGAACTTCGTGTTAGAGGTGTAGTTTTTAAAACACCTCTTCTCTGCCACATATGAACTTCTTATTAGAGGTGGAGTTTTTAAAACACCTCTTCACTGCCACGTATGAACTTCTTATTAGAGGTGTAGTTATTAAAACACCTCTTCACTGCCACATATGAATTCCTAGCTGTGGTGTGCATTGCTGCGCAGCACCCTAATTCATTCATTGAGAGGAGAGACGGACTCGTGTGAGGAGATGGAGTGAGGAGTAGGTGAGACTCCTCCAGGGCTGTCGCCATTCAATCATATATAGAGAGAGGAGAGAGAGAGAGAGAGAGAGAGAGAGAGAGAGAGAGAGAGCAAGGGGAGAGACAGGAGGGAGACCGACTTGCGTGAGGAGATGGGGGAGACTCCTACGGGGTTTTGGCCTATTCACTCATATATACAGAGAGAGAGAGCAAGGGGAGAGAAGGGAGAGGGAGAGAGGGAGAGAGAGAGATAGAGAGAGAGAGAGCAAGGGGAGACAGGAGAGAGAGAGAGAGAGAGAGAGAGAGGGAGAGGGAGAGGGAGAGGGAGAGGGAGAGGGAGAGGGAGAGAGAGAGAGAGAGAGAGCAAGGGGAGACAGGAGGGAGATGCATAATCGAGCACTGTTGCGCTGCTGTTAACACCCGGCCTCCTGGTGGATTTATCTTTCTTTCTTTCATTGTCGCCTAGTTTATCCCCGTCTATATTTCTTTTCCTTTTTTCTTCCCTTGTTTCTTCCTTTCTTCCAGTCTTGTTTGGAATAGTGTGGATAAGTCTGTGATGAACTGGCTGCTCCCTGGGCACTAAGATAATGAGATGAGGGTAGATGGTAGGTGCTCGTGTCAGTGACACACACACACACACACACACACACACACACACACACACACACACACAGATCTGTTGCTTATTTCTACTGTGCTGCACAGCTGAGTGAACTCTACCTTTCCAGTTCACCGCCTGCTTCTACCATTCAATGAGCGCAGAGGGATTTGTTTAGTCGGCGGTGTGACGATGGTTTGTGGCCTGAAATACACCACTGAACCGCCCCATACCACCCCATCACCCCCTTCCGGATTTAACAGATTAGAGAAGAAATGTCAACACTGCCTCCCACATCACAACACCTCAATATTACTGCTCAATTTAATGTTTGAAGACGCCACAGTCTGCTCTCACTGTAGTAACCTGGCTGTTAGTAAAAGGTAGTTGTTATATTTGCACAGCGTGTACAGTCATCTTATTCGATTCAAACATGCGGAGAGATAATGAAAATATCGAAATGTCAAAAATGCTATTTTCTACACAGCTACCCTCATCTGCTTTCAGTTCATTCAATTATTTACATTCATAACGTCTGACTTTCCCAAGTAAAAGAATTACATTTATACCATATAATCGCACATTTTGTATTCTTTGTTCGTAGCGCGGAGTCGATCCGCCTACATGTGCTCGTTCAGAGAGCCTTGAGACTTGAACGATGGAGATGGATTCTAGCGACGAGTGCAACGAGGTCATGTGATGTGCACCGAATAGACAAAGAAAAGCCAATAAACTGTGAAGACGCATGAAAGGGAGAGGAATGTCAGTTTGGAGTGTAACTTGAGATCAGCCGAGCGGGTTTGTGTTGGGGAGGATTCTGGCAGAGATTTGACGGGTAAACAGTAGAGAATGACGTGTCAACAAACAAACCGTACAGGCAAGTCAAATCAACACCTTTTTCCTTGAAGGTCAGCATGTCAGCGTCGCTCCTTGAGAGTCTAAGGCTATAACAGTCAGTATTGTTCATGGATAGAAGTGCCTTAGTTTGTTCCTAAGCTTTACATTTATTTAAAGATACTCTGCAACAAAAACCAAGCAGGTAAACCATGAACTAAGAGTAGATCAAATGGAATCCAGAATCCAGGCAGGGAGGGAAGGGAAGGGTTAGGGTCCAGAGTAGGGTGAGGGTTACAGGCAGGGAGGGAAGGGAAGGGTTAGGGTTAGGGTAAGGGTTAGGGTCCAGAGTAGGGTGAGGGTTACAGGCAGGGAAGGGAAGGGAGCAGACAACACGAACAGGAGCAAAAACGAGAAGGCAAGAACAGGACATTGGCAAACTAGGCAAACTGAGCACAAAGGCATACTGGCACACATGGAGAAAATGATCCAATGAAGTGACAAAGAGCAAAGGAAACAGCAGGGTATAAACAAACTGACCAATGAACAGCAGGGTATAAACACACTGACCAATGAACACTGGGTTATAAACACACTGACCAATGAACAGCAGGGTATAAACACACTGACCAATGAACAGCAGGGTATAAACACACTGACCAATGAACAGCAGGTTATAAACACACTGACCATTGAACAGAACGACAGATGACGGGAGAGAAAAGTTACACAGGTAGGGCTTCACTCAGGGTCACTCTCTGATCAATCCACTGCGACCATGTTTTGGGATTTTTCCATTCCCAGTTTCAGCGGGATTAATAGCTGCCGCTGGGATGTTCTAGTTTTGCGGAAACAGCATTTACCTCTTTATGTGTCCAGCTGTTTGGGATGGATTACATAGCGGCGTGTTTCTGTTTCTTAATTACGGATTGGCTGTGCCTCCTTTTTTTATTTAGCCGGATTCACACGTCCTGTGTAATCAGAGATCAGACACTCTGAGTGGGACGTTGATGCCTTGGCACTGGCCACTGGCTTGTCCCGTTGTGTTGCGTTGTGTTATGTTGCACTGTAATGTGCTGTGTTGTGTTGTGTTGTGTTGTGTTGTTGTGTTGTGTTGTGTTGTGTTGTGTTGTGTTTATGTTGCACTGTAATGTGTTGTGTTGTGTTGCATTCGGTTGTGCTGTGTGCGAAACACCGTGACTCAAAATGCTTGCTTGTCCATCCACAGATCACACCTGGGAGCAAGGCTTCGTCAGGCAACCTGACCCAGGGCGACATCATCGTGGCCATCGATGGGGTCAGCACGGACGGAATGACTCACCTGGAGGCCCAGAACAAGATCAAGTGTGCCCTTAACCTGGCCCTCACTATGACCAGGTAAAACACACACGGCTCCCTCTCAATACCACTCTAAGACTCCGCTAAACAAACCGCATTGATGGCAGCACCAGTAGCCATCGCTTTGGATGGAAAATCACCACACAGCTGGTTTTCATTCGGATGTAAGCCTTTATAAGGCACTCGCACCAGTTCAGAAATGGCTGTTTCTTTTCCTGCAAATGGGATAGACTAAACAGCATGCCAGAGTGAATCCTCTGCTGCAAATACCTCAGGGATAGGGATAGGCATCTGTGTGTGTGTGTCACAGAGTGTGTGTGTGTGTGTGACTGGGGCCCGGTGTGTGAATTAATAGGCTTCGTCTAAGCCCCCTTTCTTTTCACGTTTGATGGACAGTGCTGTGACACATCTCGTGTAATTATAAAGATCAGACAGGGAGATTAGGTGTCATGCGGCCAGGAAGGGTTTGGAATGGTGACTGGTGTTTCATGTGGTGAGGGATGAGTTAGCTTGCTAGCTGGCAGCGCTTTAGATGCCCAGGCCTGTTCCTTTCACTCATACGCAAGCAGACATGTTCAGTTATATTATAAATGAATTATAAATTGATGTACTGTATCATTTATTTACCTCCTCATACTGGGCCTGAGGTTCCAAGTTGAACCTGATTGATCTGCGAGCTGCATGTTTGATGTGAGCCTGTGTTTTGTAAAGGCCACGATCCAGGGCGCTCAAATGCCAGTGAAATTAACTAAATGTTATTTTTTGCCACGGTGATGAAAGCCTCGGCTAAATGGCAAAATATTGATTACATATAAAATCAGTTGAGGGTTGATTCAGCATCTGGACCCGAATCCCTCTGATGGTTCAGAGTGTAGGCAGACAAATGTGACATCAAACATGGGTGCTTTAAAGAGAACCGAATTTGGATCCATGGCTGGTATTTAGAGGACAGCCTAAGCTAAGTTGCCCTTCAGCATGTTCTTGTGTTTTTTGCGCATTTCAACGAGGCACGTATTACTAGCGGTTATCCCCCGCCAGAGATCCAACCTCATTTAATGCATTTCAGTGCAGAGGACCCCTGAGAGGACTACATCCATACAATCTCAAATCCACGGGCGCTGATCAATGAATGAATGAATGAAATCATTCAAACTAAACAAAAAAAAAACTCCACCCAGCTCATATCTGATAGTGAGATGTAAGAGCTCCAGTCGATCCTGCACTTTTAAATGGAAAGGACTTCAGCTATGGCCCTTTCAATTAGATGACATCAGCTATGGCCCTTTTAATCAGCCTCGCCCTCCCCACGTGGCACGCTTCCACCATGAAATTCAATATGGACAGTAGACAGTTTTTTGTGTGTCTGTCAAACACTATATCATTTTATTGCTGATACTTGATGACTCCAAAGATACCCATTCTGTATGGTGTCCCATTCTAGACTGAGCCATACAACTCTAGAGACAGGAATCAGCAAATGAATACATTTGTAATTAGTCAGACATTAATAAAACATTTTTTTTTTTAAAGGACAGCTTTGTATGTCTTTACAACTCTGCTTCATTTTGTCTTACGTGCTTTACATTCCATTGCACCATATGTGTCCACAATTTCCGTTGACAATAAAGGCTTTTCTATTTCTATTTCTATTTCACCATGAGAGCTAAACAAATCACCACAAAGATTCGTATGGGCAATGGTGAGGTGACCAAAATCAATGAAACATTTAAAGAATTTTATTCCAGGTTATCTACCTGCCAGTCTCACTCTCACAACAGGTTATATACCTCCCAGTCTCACTCCCACAACAGGGCCATGGAGGGTCTTTACAGTTGAGTTAACACCCCCAACACTGCCTCATGACTAGAAGAAAACACTAGAAGAACTGCTAGCAACAGAGGAAATAACTGAAGCCATATCAGCTATGCAGTCAGGAAAGTCGCCTGAAAAAGAACCCCCACAACTCGCTCCCCATCTGACTTCTGTTCTGTCCGAGTCCCTTAGACTGGGTGACGTCCCGCCAGCACCCAACCAGGCCTGCATAACCCCCATAGCTAAAAAGGGAAAAGATCCTGATGACTGTGCCTCTTATACATAACGATCTTAGACATAAAGATCTTAGACATAAAGATCTTAGCCAAGGTTTTGGCTGGAAGGTTAGAAAACATTCTCCCCACTGTCATAGAGGCAGAAAATATAAAATTGATTAAAAAAACAAGGCCTTCTTTGCTTCAATCTTAACAAGTTTTTAACCTTGAGCTCCATGATGCTTTGACGTCTCCTCATGGTTCTGTCAATGCAATGGATAACACGAGGGCTTGAAAAGCATTGGATCCTCAAATGAATGTATTCGTCTTTGGTGCCGGGGGGAGGTGAAGTGCGGGGCTGGCTGGCTGGCTGGCTGGCTGGTTCGGTGGGTGGGTGGGTGGATGGATGGTATGGTGTTGTGCTGGGAAAGGTCACTGCATTCTGTTCCTGCCTCGCCTTCCTACGCAGTCAATTAAAAGGGGTGACAGGCTATGGTGTTTAATGTGATGGAAGTGATTCATATGAAAGCGTGCCGCTCTCTTACTGCTGCGTGGACCTCTTTGACAGATACCCTTCGGCATAAAGTGCCTGGATGGCTTCTTGTCTCTTCTCAGTGTTCAGTTCTCCTGTCCTCTCCTCCTTGTCTCTCGTTGTTCCTGAAAAACGGCCCTGAGGCTGCATATGCTTGACCTGTACTTCTCAACAGCATTTGTGAAGTGGACTTGCCTGTTGACCGGTGAAGAACATGAGCATTATTTGTGTCGGTGAAGAACATGAGCATTATTTGTGCCGGAACGGGCATTTCTTCGGTGTCTCCAGCCGTTTAAACCGACTCAGTGACATAAACATTCGTCAGATCACCTGCTTCCCCAGATGTCATTTCTCGGAGATCATTCTGGGCTGGAGAAGGAACTTTTTTTTTTGTTAACTGACACTTTTCATTTCAATTATTTTCTATAAACACAGTGCCTATAGAATGCCTGTATTTTACTTTATCTACCTATATTATTTATCTTTCTAACATCGACTGGTTGGTTGGAGTCGGTGTCTCAGTGCTGACTGTACATCTTTTACCTTGGAAACAACAGAACAGGCAAGTTAAACTTACAGAGAAAAATAGCCCAAGATTCAAAAACAGATACCTGCACAAGTTGACTCCAGTCCTTCCCAAAAATAACCCTTCCTGAACCCCGCTGGAACCTTGTCTTTAAGGCTTTCCTCCCTATTTGGCTGCTGATTATCGTGGATTTGAGTGGATTTAACTGACAAAATCAATGAGGAGGAAAAGGTTTCACATGAACTTACCTGGTCAGCCAAGTCGGTATGATGAAAGGAAGGGAGCTACTCTTCTGGACTGTCGCGTTCGATCTGTCGCGGCCGACAGTGTCCTTATTTAGACTGCACACAATGGGGAGTCTGATTGCCCTAATACAAAAGATCTGGATGGAGATTGTTTGGGGAAACTCTATTGTGTGTCTGTGGCACGCCAGTGATTGGGAGACACCCTTTTCAAAGAGCAGTTGACAGCCTTTGACAGATGAGTTTTTGTCACAGCATTTCTGTGAAGTTTTAGAAACCTCTCAGGTAGTTATCGCGTCTCCTCCACCATCTTCTTGCGTCAAAATGAAATACTAAATCCTGCACCTCCAGTAGTCCTCTGACCTTACCCTGAGGTCAAGCCATCAAAATGGCTGCCTACCCGTTCCCCTTGTATAACGCAAAGGTGTGTGCAAGCCCTGAAGCAGCAGTAAGACGTGAGATATCTCTCCCATATGGGCCAAACCTGTGGCCCTGCGGTGCCCCTAATCCTCGAGTGATGGGTTTCCTAAAACGGCCTTAATCTCGCCGAGCCGAGGGTGCAGTTCTGATAAGTCTTGTGTGAGATCAAATAAGGTTTACGGGCGGTGCGGTTCGCAATGAGGAACAGAAGAAAGACCCAAAAAAGGAGTGGCATGTCCCTCCGTTTTGATTTTCTGCATACCTGAGAGGATTGTTTTTGGGTCATCCTCCTGTTTTTCACCTCTTTCAGGGCAGCAGTTCAGCCCTCCCCCACCTTCAACAGCCAACAGGATCCTCCAGGACAGGGTTTTATGTGAAGGATCAGTATCCATCTGAGTAAGATGTGGGTTTATGTACATGAGTCCATATGGATTTCATGCTTCATTTGTACTGGAGCATGGCGGAGGAGGATCCAGGACATCCCAGATTGAGACTGGAACCTGTTTGATAGGCTCAGGCTCAGGCATGGCTCCTTTGTCACTATACGAAATCTGTAAATGATTTTTTTGTAATATTCATATTCATGGGCGTTTGGCTGGCGTTGGCATTTTTCTTTAGCCCCGCATAATTCTCCACTTTGAGCGACTTGTCACTATATAAGTGAATGTTGGTAAATCATGTCTGAGTTATTCTTGGAATACCCCCTCCTCCTCTCCCTTCTCCTCCTTAAGCCTTGACAAAACGTAAAATGTCTATTTAAACGGAAATGGTTAAACACCCTGTGAGTTCTTTTTGAAGAATTTTCGGAGCCTGATGAAATCGGGTTGATCACATGTTTCATTTTTTTTTCAACTTTTTATTCCTATCTTGCATTTGTAAAGGACTTGAGTGTGATCTATTGTGTGCACTGCCTTTTTTATACTGTGTGCTTTATATAAACATCGCTGCTGATTGGATAACACCACTGACAAACCCCCCAAATAAGAGAAAACGTACCCCCAAAGTCCGTTCCGAACGTCTCTCATCATGTTGAGTAAACGTGTCGTTCAATCCCAGAAACTGAGACAAAGCGGCACACACCGTTTTCAGACTGAACATCACACAAGTATCACAATGGCGTACGCCACACAGCATTATGCTTTCCCTCCGAGAGAGGGCTCGAGATGTCACAGTCTATGACACAAGTCTATGATATTTGTTTTAAACGAATATTTACCTAAAATGCATTGATAGATTTTGTAAAAAAAATTGTGTGCAATGGTGCAATGGTACATTTATTATGGTTTAGAATTAAGATAGACCTTATAAAACTGCAATTGTGTAGATAGTATGTCAACGGCATGAATAAAGACATTTCTGCGAATAACTTCAAATTGTGAATTTAATGTAAATAAATAATGTTTTGTTTGTGGGACAGTTTAAAGTTTATTTTTTGTTTGTTTTAACAGCTAGCAACTACACTTAAAAAAAAAAAAAATGTGTTCCATGACTTTTTTTTCTCTCCCTTGACCCGCCGGAACAGCGTCCCTCTCTGTGCTCCTAGCTTACAAATGAAACTGTGGGTTTATGTTCATGAGTCGATATGGATGTCATATTGTTTTGTATTTCATTCAGTTTTCTCTTTCAAGAGCCGTTTAGTCTTCACAGCATAAAATGGGTGGTGAAGTATGAATATTTTTGCCATTAATTTCTCATCTTCTGTTTTGTTTTTTTCTGCCGCAGGTCCAAGCGCCCGTGTTCAGTTCTGGGCTCGAGGATCGAATCCTCAGCCATGCCCGCAGGCATCCCTCACCAGCAGGTACTCCCTTTCCTTCCTTCCCCTCAAAGCCACACGCGTCAGACGCTCAGCTCAGAGTGCCCAGCTGATTTGGTTGCTGTTGTTGTTGCTGCTTTCTCAGGGGTGTTGCTAGGAGTTTAAAACAAAAGGAGCTTGAGGGGCTTAGCCTAAAACTGTCGGGGTCGATTCGTGGGCATCCTTCCCTGGCAGCTAAATGCACCATTTTCACACAGTTTGAGACAGAAACAGTCAGCCTAAAGACAGCCTATGCCATGCAGGGCCTGCCGTCTGTCTGATTCACATGAACATTACCAGGGGTTACAATAAGCCGGGGAGTTTCATCGGTTGATGCTCAACAACACAACATTCATTTTCAAAAATGCATAGATTTATATACCCTTCTTGTTCTTAATAAATGAAACCATGACAAACACATTTTCACTCCTTCAATTAGGCTAGGATTAATAACGCTAGATTTTTTTGCAGCAACTGTTATGTAGTTGTAGAGTGTATAAAAAGTAGCAACTTGAGTTGAAGTTTCACAGGGTTTCTCTTCACACTATCAATGGATTCCCCCAAAAGCCACCTTGCAGATCAACCCCCTCTTTTGTCAGTCAGACGGATGTTAATTTGTCTGATATTCTGCTTAAACAGCCTCGGTCGATTTTACTAAATGCCGTTAACGCAAGATGGATGCAACAGGTTGCCTCAAATCTTCGCAAGCTAGCTAACTGTTTCATTAAAAAGGATCTATTATGCTCATTTTCAATGTTCATAATTTTGTTTATGGGTCTACTGGAATAGATTTACATGCGTCAATGTTCTATTTATAGAAAGAAGTTAGGTACTTAAAATTAGAACATCATACTGTTTGAATATCCGAAAACAGTATCGTCAGCCTTTGGTTTGGTAAAGCGATGTTTAGATAGTCCTATAAAGAGTGCTGTCTGGAGATCATTGAATTTCCTTTTACCTCACGTACGCTCTTGCCCAAATGGTCAGCAACCTCTGAGAAGGGCTTTGCTTCATCGTCATGTCGAGTCACATACATGTGCTCAGACTCAGCACATCACAGTTCTTTCAGTGTTTCCTTAATGTTTCCTGTGCCCTTGACATAAACCAAATAAAGTTTATAATGTACATGCAGGGACTAAGAAGGTGTTAAGGATGGTTTGAGAAATAGATCAATAATAAATCTCTTAAGAACGGCACGACCACAGTCTCATGTACGTACATAGTCCAGATTAGGTTACGCATACGCATACGCATACTGTACTGTACGTGTTGTTGTGTGTGCTAGGGTTGCCTTGTAAAGCCAGCCTGGTTGTGAAGGCATTTTGAAGAGGATCACACATCACTCCTGAGAGGGTCTGTAATATAAAACCCTGGCCGCTGGAGTTCACCCCACGGACGTTAAGAGGTACCCAGAAGTACCTGGCGAGCACCTGCCCTGGCCATCTGCCTCTGGGGAAGGGTGCCCTCTAGTGACCACAGAGCAAAGTGTAGCGCTTAGGCTGCACTCTTCTCAGACCCAGCGCGTGGTGGAACTCAGAAAGCTTTTCAGAGGATTTGCTGGAGAAACTATCGTTTTTTTTTTTTAAAGTGCAGACCTGAGTTGTGCTCCGTCCCCGCACTGGGCACCCCCCCCTTTAAACACTTCCCCCTCGTGTCTCTCCTCCTTGAAGGGGCAAATAAATGGCAGTCCCATGCCCCCTAATGCCCCAGCCGGTGCCATAGACACTTCCGGTGAGGCGAACTTGACGCCCACCAAGGGGACGTCTCCGGGCCCGACCCAGAGGACGCAGTACAACTCTCCCATCGGCCTCTACTCCGAGGAGACCTTGAGAGAGATCGCCATGGTGCAGGAGAGCCAGAAGGCTAAGGGCTCCGGCACGGGCTTTTTACTGGGGTATGTAAGCAGGCGGCACAAAGGTGTATGCCAACGCTAAGGCTAGCAGCTAGGTGTGGCTATGCCTTCGAGAACTCTCCGCGGCCGCGGCCATCATTTGTTCTGCTACAGAAAGGAACACAGTCACTCTGCTAGGAGATGTCCACTGCTTTTAAGAGGAACACATTGGGATCTGCATTTTGATTTTGTGAAGTGGTCCATCGGCTTGCTCCTCTGAATATATGTAATCATAGAATGATTGAGCAATAAGCTTCGCAGAGGTTTAGGAGAGTGTTCTTCAGATGCTGAGCAGAACAGATGAGTCAGTGAGAGAGATGGGTGAGGAGGCATAACCACGCCCTGCTGATGTCCTGTTTTTTCTAACAAATGGATTGGGGAAGTCTCAGAACATTCTAAAGATGGTAATGACTAGAATTCGATCATGACCTCATAATGACTAGAATTCGCTCATGACCTCATAATGACTGGAACTCGCTCATGACCTCATAATGACTGGAACTCGCTCATGACCTCATAATGACTGGAACTCGCTCATGACCTCATGAGGCTGACCCTCACCTGGTGTCCGGCTCTGCTGCGCTTTTCATTCCCGAGTTACCTTTAGTATCAAAGTCCCTGGAGCCTGGGAATGTAGAAACGTCACACTGATATCTCCTTATTTGACGGGTAGCCTTCCTCCAGAATGCCAACAAATGAATCAGGATTTGATATCACATACACAACTATATTTAAACTTCAAGCCAAGTGTCAAACATGATTATAGAATCAGTCAAAATAGATTTTATAATGTGATAATAATTATAGAATTATAGTAAAGTCTGTGATATCAAACCGCCGTTGCTCTTCATTGGGGAGCTGCAACATTTTGTTAAGGAAAGGGTGAAAATGAGAGGTGTGTTCTCGAAGCGCACGTCGCTGCGGGCTTTTGACAGTTGTCTGAGGGGATAGAGTTACTCTGGCACCGTGACGACAGGGTAAAGCACCTGTTCCTGTCATCTATTTAAAAGGAATGCCTGGGTTCATGTTCCCCTCTCTCCCCTCACGCCAGTGCGTGCGTCTCTCTATTATTCTCTCTCCTCTCCCTCTTCTGAATCCTCTGCAACTCACATATTTGGAGACATTTAATATTTGTTCACTAATATTTCCTTCACAACCTGGCAATGTGTAATTTGATAGCAGAAATGTGTTGTGGGTATCACTCACACATGTGACACAGAGATGGGCCTCAATATTATTGGCTGAATGAAGATAATGGCCGGCCCTTCACTCTTAGTTGGGAATGGCACAGATCACTGACTCACCACCCTTCTTTTGCAGGCACCAAGTTTCCCTAACCTTTCACCCCCTCAGATGTTTCAAAGAGTCCTGGAGAACACTGAATAATGTTACTAACCTCCCTTTGGTCTCTCTCTCTCTCTCTCTCTCTCTCTCTCTCTCTCTCTCTCTCTCTCTCTCTCTCCCTCGCTGTCTTTCAAATGTCTCAGGTTATCTCCAACACTCCTGGAGGGTCAGTATGGTTATAGTATGGGTGTTTAGTGTGGTCGACATGCATGGTGTCATATTGTAGGTGCTGTGTGTTATAGTATGGGTGTTTAGTGTGGTCGATATGCATGGTGTCATATTGTAGGTGCTGTGTGTGTGTGTGTGTGCTGTGTGTTTAGGCCTAGGGTTAGTGTGCCCTCATTGCATGAGTCGGGCGAGCTGATATCAGCCATATGTTTTTTAAATAGACTTTGGTCTTATGTGAACACTTCTTCTGAACACATCTTCTGAAAACATGTGGCTCATATTGTCGCGCTTGACCGAGACTAGTCTGCCAGTGCACAGTATACTATTTTGTGTTATATTGAAGATTTTCAATGTGGCGCATATTATGTACCGTAGCCTGTGTCCCTTTGGACAAATTGCTTTAACTGCTAAAACACACATGCCTTGAATTGCTAGAGACTTCTGCCATCATGCTGCGGAGTGTGTTATTTGTCTTGGGTCGTGGAATGATGATAGAGGCAAATGGCTTGTCTACGAATTGATTTGTGGTTGCATGCGTGGTATGAGTGTCCATGTGTGTGTGTGTGTGTGTATGCGTGTGTGTGTGTGTGTTGTGTGTGGGTGTGTGTGTGTGTGTGTATTTTTAGAGTGCATATGCGGAATGTATTTTTTCTGACGTGATACAGCGGGATAATGGATTTTTGCTGATTGAAGTGTCGAGGTCATGCCAGTTGACAGAATGAAGCGACATGGCCTGTTGCCTGTAGACGTGCTTTACTGATGAAATGTGTTGTGGTTTGCTTTAGTCGCTTGTGGGTGTTCGTAGCCTGCGGATGAGTGTGATTTGGGCCGTTTTGGGTCAGCCCTTCTTCAAAGCCCCCTGTTCTTTTTTTTTATCATGTGCGCCACTAATTCTCACTCCTCTCCTCCTCTCCTCACTCCTTCTCACACCCCTCCTCTACCTTTGTTTCCTCCTCACCCTCTCTCTTTCTCTTCCTTTCTCTCTCTCTCTCTCTCTCTTCCTCTGTCTCTCTCTTTTCATACCAAAAAACACCCTTTGCCCCCCCCACACACACACGTTCATTTAAACCCACAGCAACGATTACCTCTGCCCCAGTTTCAACCCCACTGCTTTGAAGGACACAGCCTTGTCCACCCACAAGCCCATTGAGGTTCCAGGCCCGGGCGGCAAGGCCACCATCATCCACGCCCAGTACAACACCCCCATTAGCATGTACTCTCAGGACGCTATTATGGACGCTATCGCTGGGCAGACCCAGGGACATAAAGACGGGTAAGAGTCTCAGCCACTGCACTGCACCCTCTTGGCATGCCTGTCCCTTTGCTTGCATGGTCCCTATGCACCCCCCTCCCCCCCACCACCACCACTGCCCCCTCTCCTGTGCTAGTTAAATCCAGAACTGTATTAGCTCCTCCCTCTCCTGTGCTAGTTAAATCCAGAACTGTATTAGCTCCTCCCTCTCCAGTGCTAGTTGTATCCAGTGCTCTATTAGCTCCTCCCTCTCCTGTGCTAGTTGTATCCAGAGCTGTATTACAGTAGCTCCTCCCTCTCCAGTGCTAGTTAAATCCAGAACTGTATTAGCTCCTCCCTCTCCTGTGCTAGTTGTATCCAGAGCTGTATTAGCTCCTCCCTCTCCTGTGCTAGTTGTATCCAGAGCTGTATTAGCCCCTCCCTCTCCTGTGCTAGTTGTATCCAGAGCTGTATTAGCTCCTCCCTCTCCAGTGCTAGTTGTATCCAGAGCTGTATTAGCTCCTCCCTCTCCTGTGCTAGTTGTATCCAGAGCTGTATTAGCCCCTCCCTCTCCTGTGCTAGTTGTATCCAGAGCTGTATTAGCTCCTCCCTCTCCTGTGCTAGTTGTATCCAGAGCTGTATTAGCTCCTCCCTCTCCTGTGCTAGTTGTATCCAGAGCTGTATTACAGTAGCTCCTCCCTCTCCTGTGCTAGTTGTATCCAGAGCTGTATTAGCCCCTCCTTCTCCTGTGCTAGTTGTATCCAGAGCTGTATTAGCTCCTCCCTCTCCTGTGCTAGTTGTATCCAGAGCTGTATGAGCTGCTGCTTGATGCTGTTGGAAGCTTAAGACTTCCTCTGGAAATCTGCTTTGGGGTCTAACTGGTACAGGATTTTGTCAGACGATTGACTGCAATGAAAGAGTATTTTTTTCCCCCACGTGTTTGTTTTAAAGGCACAGTGAGGTTAAACATAATGCACTGTGTGTACGTAAGAGGTGTTTTGTGTGGTTTTGTGTGTACGTGAGAAGTGTTTTTTTTGGTTTGCTGTGGGGTTCCTGGATTTGGTGTGTGTTGTCAGTTAGGAGCAAGAGATAAGGAGCAGACGTGGCTTTTGTGGGTTTTATGTTGAGTATCAGGATCAGGTTTTTCAAAAGGAAGGCGCACTCTCTGGGGAGGATGTGAAGGTTCTTGTTCGTTCATTCATTCATTCATTCATTCATTCATTCATTCATTCATTCATCAATTATCTTTCTTTCTCTCTTTAAGTAATTGATTCATTAATTCATTGATTTAATTCATTCATTCATTCATGCTCTCATCAGCTTATTGTTCTGCCAGTGTATCAAATACTGGTTATACCTGTAATAGTAAAACTTTTCTAGTGAGGACAAAATCCTTCACAGAAATCACAGTGGTGTCCATTTTTATTAGCTTCAACAAAACAGTTGTTCTAATGTAATGTATTACTTAGATATTTATTATTTGAGATAATACTTTTGTATGTAATCAATACATGGAAGGCATGTATGCAAAGCCATGTATAGTTGTGTCAGTGTGCAGATTGGGCATGTGATACTACAGCTGACATGTTTGACGTGACATGGAGTCTGTGTTCGTATGACATATCACAGACACGTTGGGTGTGGGGTACCAGACCCAGATTTCAGCAGTGCTTTCTTTTACAGTGTTCTACCTGCTTGTTAGCTATGTGAATAGGTGAATAGGTGCTCATATTTAAGGTGTGTCAACAGATATGGTTTTAGAGAGTTCTGTGTGAAAGACTTATTACTTTACCTCAAGAGGAAACTCTTTAACATGAAAAATGTTACAACCCCCAACCTTCAAAGATTTGAGGTAGCTACCTACCAATTAATTGAGCAGACTTGTGCAACACTGAGGGCTACTGACCCTAATGGGCCTTTTTACAATACTGGTAACAGTCACAGTTCTAGAATGAAATGACCGAGGGTTTGTACTTTCCACATACAGTAGCGGATTTCTCAGATATTTCTCCTCCTCCTTAACTGAGGTGTTTCTTTACGATAATCTGAGGGATTCTTTTTTATTAATTTATTTATTTTTAGTTTATTTTCCCCACACATAGTCTTCCCAGTCACCTACTCCTTCTGCAGTGACTAGGGCACTGTAACAGAAACCACTAGAGAAAGGTCATGATTGCTCCAAGCGTGAACAAAGAGGGGGGTAACCAAGGCCGTCACTAGGTGGGATCCGTTGTCTTTTTCATCCTTTCTCACTCCTGCCCTTTCTATTTATCCATTTCTTCATTTCTCCACCCCCCACCACCACCACCACCACCTTTTGCTGTCTTTCGCTTCCTGCCCCCCCTATGCCCTGCCCCCCCCCTCAGTGATGAGATGCCTGCTGATTCCCCCTTGGCGTAAGTAATCCAATCTATGGTGGGCACAGCCCCCTGTACCGCCTGTCACATCTCTGCCTGTTCACTCACTTGCCCTCCCATCCACACACCCACCCCCCCCCGCCCCCCTTCAGCCCCAAGCACCGTCCCCCTCTCCTCTCTAACCCCTTCTCCATGTTCCCCTTCTTCTCCCTCCCTCTCCCCCTCAATTTGTTGTGTGCCTTTTGAATCTGAATCTGGATTACAGATTACCACATATTGTTTCCACTCAAATGCAATGGTGACATCACTGGCAGGACTAAAATCTAAAAGTGCACAGGTATCTCAAAGGAAGTCCCCTTAAAGATCGCAATGGTCAGTTTTATGTCACGTATAAAGGATAGCTGTATAGATGGTGAACAAATTCCCAGGGCCCCAAGATGTGTCTCCAAAGGGCTTTCTACAAAAGGGCAATATTAAAACTGCCCCTAACAAGCACAAGCTCTATTATTTAACATTTGTCATCGGAAAATGTCCATTTAAAAAAAAAAAAATGCTTTCATTTCATCACTGCTTTTATTCCATTCATTTACCTTTTGGACCAGTTAAATCGCTTCAGATACAACCTACGTAACACTGCATTTTATCCGTATCATGTTATCACCACCATACTTTCAATGCCCCTAAGGTGGAGTTTTGTACATTTCCCAACCACTCTTAGCTAACGTAGCAGAGCTGTCCAGCAGGTCCACTCTTAGCTAACGTAGCAGAGCTGTCCAGCAGGTTGCGGGAGCTTTTCTTGGCATTATTGGTTCTCTGAACTTTGATGGTTGAAGTTCAAAGTTCATACTCTCCCTGGAGGAGGGATTCCTGGGTTGATTTCAGTGTTTCGCAGCGCAGCTAAGATCAGTTGGGTGGTTTCAGTCATGTCAAAGTTTTTAAAACCGAATGGCTTAGCGATAGCTTTGCCAGCGCCAGTTATAGTGCCAGGCTTTGGCCAAAGCTGATTTAGTGTTTTTCTACCTCAAGAGAATGTTCTGAGCTCTTTTCTGTGTCTTTGCATTCCTGACTGTTTGTACTGAATGATTTCCCGCACATGTAAATGCTCGAAGCAAAGCCATGTTGGTCTAGCCCCACAGATATAGTGCTTTACATGTAAGCTTACTTGCCTTAGCCATTAGCCACATCAGTCTGTCACCAAGCTTTTTTTTTGTTTTGTCTGTCTGTCTGTTTGTTTTGTTGTTTATCTGCACATGCTGTACGTATATAAACATTTCTCACCACTCTATGAGGCTGACATAAACCCCTTCACATGTTTGAGTGTCACACATGCCAAACCAAACCATGACTATCAGCAGAGACTCTCTCTCTCTCTCTGGTCCCCTGTTTCGGGGTGGCTGGTCGCTCTAACGCCTCGGGCGGCTCTCTCTATGGTTCCAGTACTCTCCCAGTAAAAGACCGTGTTGTAGACAGTGCATCCCCAGTGTATCAGGCAGTGATCCAGAAGAAGGACATGGCCACGGAGATTGAGGAGGGGACCCGTCTCGCTTCCCAACACCAGTCTAAGTCCTTCCGCATCCTGGCCCACCTCACTGGCACCGAGTACAGTAAGTGTCAGACCTGGCGCTCAATCAGAATTTAAAACAATAATCAACATTTCTCATATTGACCAGTAGCATAGCTTTCATCTTTGGATTATTACTCTACAGTCAAAAACTATTACTTATTCTGTATGTTAAAGCCACACCTTAATGTGACAGTGTTTCTTTAAATACTACATGAGCTTGCTGTTGTTTAGCCACTGAACAGTATTGAGTAAAACTATAGAATTATTATTTATTTTTTTTGTGGTAACAGAAAGCTGTTGGCCAAATTTACAGTAAGTTTCAGACCAACTGATTTGCGTGTTCCGTCTTCCCTTCTCTCCCTCTTCCAGTGCAAGACCCCGATGAGGACCGTCTGATGAAGTCAAGGTAGGCATCTAGCAGCAGCTACTGGTGGCCTGTGAGAGACCCTCCTTTGGAGGTGGAGGCCTCTGACCCCCCCATCACCTAATCAGAGCAGTATTTCTGTCAGTCAGCCACTCGAAGGAGATCTTATCTCTCCGCGACCCCTGCCTCAAATCACTCTCTGTGCTGAACTTGAAGCCCATTTCTGAGGTTTAGCTTTTGGACTTTCCAACAGTTTAGCGCTAGGACCAACGCTATATTCATGTCCATGCCTATAACCTAGCCTAGAAAAACATGGAGTTCTCATGTGTTCTGGTATCCAGACAGTGAACTACTCTCTCGTCGCTCACTCTGCCCCACTGACAGGGCAGTGACATCTCCCAGAGCTTTCTAAAGAGATACCCTTGGCTTGGAGTTCCAGAACACTTCTCAATCTCAAACCACCCTTCTTGAGCTTAGAAATCCATACAGAGTTCCACATTCTACTGAGGCTATTGTTCAGAACAGATACACAAAATGGAAAGTTCAAGTCATTTAGAAATGCATTACTGGAGTCAGATAGGAAAATGGAGGCTCTAAAAGTCCCTAACCCTTATTTTCCCCTTTCTCTCTCTTTCTTTGTCTGTTTTCTTCCCTCCCTCCCTTTCTCCCTCCTTCATGCCACAGGGAAAAATTTGAATCAGAACATAAAGGCCCACGTTTTGCTAGATTGAAAAACTGGCACAATGGTATGTCTGCGCAGATCCTTAATGTGCCAGAACAAAGTCTCATCTGAAAGTGCGACTTAAGACGTGGCATCACTATAACTGCTTCTAACTCTGTAATGGAGAGGCAAATGCATGTTGAAATGAACGACAGTGAGGGATAGATGGAGATGATTGAGTGATGAGAAAGCAAGTTAGAGTTGGGTCTCATGTGAAAGGCATACTGACATAGTCTTTTAAGCTTTCTACCCTGAAGTGTAATATTGTTGGCTTTTGGCTCTATCCCTCACACTTTTGATTGTGAATTTAAAGCGAGTTACCTTCGTTGTTATTTAAAGACTAGTTGCAGTTAGATTGATCACATTCTTTAAAGTTTGTCAATTTGAATGAATAAATGTGATGCCACCTTTGAGAAAGACTTCTTGGCTTTTGATTGTTGTTTGGATGGTTTGCATGTGATTACAGGCTTTTCAGTGGGTAGATGGCATTCTATTCTCCTCTCAATCTGCAGACTTTCCTCAGATGTGACGTGAACTAAAACTAGCATCTCACTAGCGTCATTAGCATCTCACTAGCTAGCATAATTAGCATCTCACTAGCATCATTAGCATCTCACTAGCATTATTAGCATCTCACTAGCTAGCATCATTAGCATCTCACTAGCGTCATTAGCACCTCACTAGCGTCATTAGCATCTCACTAGCATCATTAGCATCTCACTAGCGTCGTTAGCATTATTAGCATCTCACTAGCATCATTAGCATCTCACTAGCGTCATTAGCATCTCACTAGCATCATTAGCATCTCACTAGCGTCATTAGCATCTCACTAGCGTCATTAGCATCTCACTAGCTAGCATCATTAGCTAGATCCGTTTTCTCTTGCAGTAAACCTTTCACTGCCTTTAGCAACTACAATGAATTATTCACATTATCAAATCATTACCACCATGCCATTAAGTCACATAATTAAATAGCCTTTTGTAGTGAATTCCCAGATTTGTCTTTGTCATGAGTAACAGCCTAGAAACATTGAGTCTTTATGCCCATCTGATTAGAATTACACAAGTGCCAGGGGAGGCTTGAGTAGTAGTGGTGACTAAAGTGACATTATTGTGAGATCTGCACATGTCTTGCAAGGAGGTTAAAAGGTCAGTGTTAGTCTTAGCAGTGTCATGAGATGGCTTGTGGTTTTTGCCCGGCCACAGTAGAAAACTTGTAGCATTCAGTGAATCAAAGCAGAAACAGTTATGTTCAGATAGATGTTGTCATAAATCTGGGACTGTGTCAAACCCTCATGGAGTGGTCAGTTTACATTCGTTTTAGGTCATACCATGATTTTTTGAATACCGCCCTTTTTCACACATAGCTGTTCTGTCGATACACATTTTTTTGAAGCCAAACCTGTGGCTGTAAACTTAAATTAATGTAATGCAATTTAAAACGTTCACAACTGCAGTTTCTCCTTTCACATCATCTCATCCCTGCATTCAGTCCAGATGTTTGCACAGTTGAGCTGAACCACGAGTTATGATATCAAAACCATCGTCTACCAACACAGAGAACACTTATTCAGTCCAGTCCACTCTTATTAGGCCGCCTCTTCAGTCACTATTAGTCACCCTATCAGTAGTCGAGCCCTTTAGGGTTCAGCCTTGGCTGAAGGGACAGGATCGTGCCTGTTGGATCAACACAAGGAAAGAGAAGCCATCAGACCACATCGCCAGTGGGGCATCTTTCCATCCTCCCAGCCCCTGAGAGAGAGAGAGAAAGAGAGAGAGAAAGAGAGAAAAGAGGGGAGAAGTATTCAGACCTGTGAGTAGTCAGTAGTGCCGCGCCACGCCATGCCAGGCCCTTGTTTCTCCTTCTGAGAGGAAAGGTAAAGATCGTGCTTGTCTGTTGGTCACCGAGGGGAAATTGTGTCAGCCTGTGCTGTGGACTGTTTGTGATGGTGAGTGAATTGACTGCAACCGCTGCTAACTGCGTCTTCTTGGCATCATTGCTCGTTGGCTGCCTCCGATTTCCTGACCTTTCACCCCACTTGCATGCTGGGTAGAGAGAGTGAGTGCACCAGAGTGCTTGTGCCCACGCCTCCCCCCCAAACTCCTTCCTGGGTGGCTGGCCCCTCTACCCCTTGTTGCTGCCCCTTGTACCTCCATTCAGACCTCCATCTCCACCTCCACCCTCCATCCTCCATCCTCCTACATACACTCAATCCCTGTAACTCTTTAGCGTACATTTGCATTTAATTCATTAATTGACCCACTGTGCAGATGTGCTCCAGCCCTCCTTTGCCCATCATTCATCCTTTATAGCTGAGCCCATAGGTGTCAGTGACAGGACATTGCTTTATGTCACACTCACTGATCTGTCTATTCGCCATTAGACTAGTTCAGCAGTTGAGTTCATATGCGGAAGTGTGCTGCCTGGTAGTGTTGGAAGGCCTGACAGAGTTCTGTGGTGGTTGTAGTGACTGATGCTACAGTAGTGATGTGGTAGAGTGCTTTGTGATGTTGTTATGTTTTGCACCAGAGGATCTCTCCCGTACATGCTTTAAGCTGCCGTAAGCTAGCGGTTTCAGATTATTTGTCTTTTTTGCATTTGTATTTTTTAACATCGAAATGCATTGAAGTTATGCCATGTTTTCACTACACATGTAAGGGCTGACAGAAGTTAGCGAGAACGGCTAACATTTTCTTGCGGCAGCTTTTAGCATGAGTTCTTTCTTTCCATTGTGTGTGCCTTTCAAAATGAATAGATTGTAGATATTTCTTTAATGCATAGATTGTAAATATTTAACCTTGGTGTTTAGACTAGGTATGCTAGTGGTAGTGCTAGATGTCATTCCATCATTGTGTGCCATCGTTTGCCATTCTTCTCTTGCTCTTCACGTTTCACCCTTTAGTGCTTTAAAGGCGAAATAGCAACAGGATATCCACGAATGAATGAGAAACTGTGAAATAGTGTGTGTGTGTATGTGTGTGTGTGTGTGTGTGTGTGTGTGTATGTGTGTGTAAGGTTGTATTTGTCTGTATGTTCAAGTGTGTGTGTGTGTGTCTCGTCATGTATTATTCCATACTGTCCCAATAACTGCAATTGCTCCTCCATCACTAATAACAGAACACCCATGCACTGGTCTATATACCAGTTCACTTAAACCTAAACATATGTTACCGATTCACCAGTTCACTCAAACTAATATTGACAAGCTTAGAATCTTGACCTAGCCGTATCCCAGTTATGTAAAGAATACTTAAGTCAAACACTGCGTGCAAACACTTAGTTGTCATGTGCCCAGCTATGTTTGTCTTTGTCTTTGTCTTCCCCTCTTCTGCCTGCGGCTGCATGGAGCTTAGACCTCCCCTCCTGCCCCCATCTCCTAACCCCCTTCCTTCATGCATGCGCCGGACCTAAGTGCTGTTTGCCCGGCCCGAATGCTTAGGGATTTGCTTAGTAAAAGGTGGATCAGTAATGATATTCAGTAAATACAATGATAACACTGAATTTTATGATGCTTTGAGTGGCACTAATCTAGTTGCTCTGGCAAGAGGATGAATGCAATTTCCCTGTTAACAACTGTGGCAAACAGACTGTACCAGTAGGGGGCACTGTAGAGTCTGGATCAATCCCTCATTGTGCCTCACACTATTTTGGCAATGCATTTTAATGCTTGAACATTTCCATAGACACAGTTCATTTGGCAGGTCAGCATGTAGAAAGTGGTTCAGTCAACAGAGACCTAAAGTCCCCGAATGAATCCTGGTCTCAATCGTTCTTTCCTTCTCATTTTGCACAGTCCGACACGGACCTTTTGTAGAAAAAATATCTAGGTTTTATCTTCAGTTCAGGTATCAGTTCTATGAAATAAGTGCACCCATGTGAGAAGTTGCCGTGTTCCGAGACGTGTAACATACATACATGTGCTGTTATGCTTAATATGTAACACCCCCCCCCCCCCCCCTTATGTTTTTACGTTCATATAAGGCTCAGTGTAACTCTGTATTTGTGTGCGTGTGCGTGTGCGTGTGCGTGTGCGTGTGCGTGTGCGTGTGGGTGTGGGTGTGGGTGTGCGTGTGTTTGTGTCTGTGTGTCTGTGTCTGTTTGTCTGTCTCTGTGTGTGTGTTTATGTGTGTGTGTGTGTGTGTGTGTGTGTGTGTGTGTGTGTGTGAATTGTGAAAGAGCGTATCAGCTGAGGCAACATAAAACTTTCAGTCAGTCAGTTTAAGCTAGGAGGAAATTAGATTATCATCTGTATCGATTAAAGTACATCTTCTGATTGAAGGCGATTGTAATGCAGTTCAGGTTCATTGTAGCTGTCGATCTTGCCTCTGGTGTAGGTTAATGCTGATAGTCAATGTAGATGTTTTTCAGTGTCTGTGAGTGATATTCTCCCCTCCCCCCTCCCCCCCTGCCAGAACCAGTGCTACAACTTGACGTTCCCTCAAGCGCTCCCTTATGCAAAGACTGCACAGCTAGCCAAGAGCACTAAAGACCAACTTCACAAGTTCACCACAGACAGTGATAAGGGGTTAACAGCCAGCAGTCACCACCTCCTAGCTTCTTTCTCTCTGTGCCTAGTTTAACAGACGCAACTCCCAATTATTAGAAGGCAATATCTCTCTGACACTACTGTCAGCCTAAAGTGAACTAATTGGACGTGCCTCACCGAGTGACGTGTCTTCTGGGTCTCATCAGTGAGAGAGAGATTTGAGAGTGGTGGTGGTTGCTGTCGCGGTGACAAGGGGTCAGCCATCAGTCCTCCGCCAGGCTGGTTGCTGCTAGGTGCCTGCCTCCAGCCCCAAACACCCCCCCCCCCCCCCCCAGACACACAAACACACACACACACACACACACACTCACACACACACACTCACACACACACACTCACACACACACACACACTGTCCCTGGGTAGCATCATGCACAGATCATACAGTTTGCTTTCCAAATGAAAGAACATCGCATTTTGCCCCCATCACCAACAAACTGAGGCATTAAGGCATAATATCTGTGATTGAGTTGATTGACATGTGCAGCCTTTGGTTGGTGATTCTTTTCCTCTTGTATTTGTTTATTTTCGTTGATTCTGCTGTTTTTACATTTTGGATTATTTTGAAAGATTGTTCAGTTCATTGTGACACGAATTGCCTTGTCTTGCATTTGCTTTTACATGTGACATTTGTTATTCACAAATTATTACTTTGATTTCATTATTTTCTTTAGCAGGACTGATTTGAAAAAAAAAAAAACCATGGAAACAGCCACTGAATATCTCGTCCTCTACATATTTAGCAGCAGTAGTGCTAAAGGCTAAAGGCTAAAGGCTCTAATGTACTCTAAGCTGGTGTGTGGACACAGAACAGAGCGCCCTCTAATTGCATCAAGGCAATGAGGCCCTTCCCATCTAGATGTAATAGATTGGCTCTGCTAGTTTAGAGGTCACCCTTTAATGATATACTGGCATACTCTATTGATTCTGGTAAAGGCCCACCTATAGGCCTAGCCTGCGTATGAGACCCCACAGCCTTGTCTGCTCTTCTCCTTCAGTGACTCATCTGCGATCAATAGGCCTCTGGTCCATCCATTAACTGTCTGACTCTTACTCATTTTATCATCAGGACTCAATTAGCGATCACTGATTTCTCCTTCTTTCCAGTAGCTAAAGGCAAAGGTAGATCCTCTGTACCTTCCCCCATGTTTCCTGTCCGATCCCTGATGGACATCCTTGCATTGGGCTGAGCAATATTGAGTGATGTTGCTTCTTGATTTGCATGAAAGCGAGGCAGTTGCCTAGCAGTTGTGCCTTAAGCTGATATTAACTCTCTAATTCATGGTGTCGTGTATATATACACAAACACACACACACACACACACACACACGCATTGGCCTGCTGTTTCCTGTGTGTGTGCATATATATGCCTTTGAGCTCAGAAGTGTGACCTCTGTCTTTCGTTGCAACCTAACCTGTGATCCAGTTCCCCCGTTGAGCATGCTCCAGTTGCCGCTCTGCCTGCTACCGCTGCTTCGCCCAATCAACCTGCTTCTGAGCCAGAGTGCCTAGCCAATCAGGCGCCAATGCCTGATGCTACCTCAAGTCCAGAACCCGCCCCTGTAGCCCCTCCCTCAGAGAGGTAATGCCGTGATTGGATGTGTTCGCTGTCTGTCTGTCTTCCCCCGTCCGTTCCACATGTTCCAGGGTTTGTTCTGGTTTATCTGTTTGTTTGATGTATATCCTCATATTTATGTATATCCTCATATTTATATATATCCATATATATATATATATATACATATTATGTTATACATACACTTTTACACAAGTTGTAAATGTAAATTATATTTGATAAATATATGTGTACATTTGAAAAGGGGATTGCAGTTTAGTCCTGAAGAAGAATTCAGGGTAGACCTGTTGATTGCTGGAATGGTGTTAAATTGAAACTCTATTTGAAAGTCTATGCTAGTCAAACTAGCATTAGCTGCATTCTATGTGTTCTCACTATTAGATGAGTTTTTCCTGATACATTTAAATGCTTTCGCTAATAATGTGTGTAGAACAGAGAGCCTTGAATCATCAAACCAGCAACCATCAGGTTCCTCTTCATAAAACGTTTAGCTCTTTAAAAAGTCAGTGTACCAAGACCTCAAAGATCACATTTTACAAGGTAAGTTTTAGGCATTGGGAATGAAGTACATATCCACACATACAAACTAAGGCTGTTATTGCTTCACACACACACACACACACACACACACACACACACACACACACACACACACACACACACACACACACGTACACAAGTACATGTCATGCAGGAGGTGACTCAGGATGTGGGAAGAGCTGTCTTACCAAGGGCAGTAAGCACATGGAGGGACCAGTCAGATCCAGCCTCTTCATTCAGTCAACTCCATGACTCATACCTGTCATAACAGCATCATTCTCAGTCAAGCTTTAGTAGACCCCTCCGTCATATGAATTATGTAACGCTTGGGAATGATTCCATTGCTGTCAAAATACCCCCATAGGAAGCCAAGAGCAGTAACTGACATGTCCAACGAAGCCTGCCATTCATCTAATTGGTCGTAGAATCTAGGGATTCTTTTCCTATATGTGGCTTTAGAGGTGAACTACAGGAGAGTCTGGTCTTTGGCAGACTTCCTGGTTCTTGCTGCTGGTTCTGCCGGACTTATTTGGAGTTGTGCCAGCGGTGGCCGGCCTTTGGCCTCCCGGAGCTGACACACACACAGTGCTGCTGTCTGTCCCACTGCTCTCCATTTCAGCTGTTTCTCCCCGCAGGAAACAGGATCCCTCAGAGGACCTTCACTGCTCTCGCTGACGTCTGCTATGTGTGTGTGCACATGTTTGCTCCCAGGGAAGGGGAGGGGAGGGGAGGGGAGGGGACTGATTAGCCATGGACTCTATATTATAGATTAGTTCAGAGCATAACACGGTCACTCAAACACACACACACACACACACACACACACACACACACACACACACACACACACAAACACAAACGCATACACATACGCATACGCACACGCACACGCACACACATACACGCACGCACGTACACACACACACACACACACACACACACAAAGAGATCCACAGAGATAGAGACGGGATTACACAGGGTTGATCCAACATGAAAACACTGGCATTAACGCAGTAACACTTGAAGTTCAAAGGGACCCCTTACCCACTCCTTACCCTTCTCCTCATTACCCTCTGGTCTGGTCTGGTCTGGTCTGGTCTGGTCTGGTCTGGTCTGGTCTGGTCTGGTCTGGCTGTGTTAACTCTGCTCTGTCCTCTACAGCTGTCAGTCACCCCTACAGACTGAACCCGTGTCGCAGCCTGTGTCGCCCCCTCATACTCAGCCTTTGGCTCCGGGGGCCCCCTTGGCCCCTGCAGCCCCTGCAGTCCCCTCTGGGGGCCCCACCACCTGTCCCACGCTGCCTCCCATATCTCAACCGCTTTGACTGCGCAGTCTAGGTACAACCTCCCCCCCTGAACCCCAACCACCCTCACCGTCATACCCCTCCCTCCCTTCTCTTCTTACCCCAGCTACCTCTCCCTGTCCATAAGGAGGCAGTGTTCCTGTTCCTTCCTACCCACCCCCTGTTCACCCTCAATGTCTCAGTATTGTCAGGCTCTGTCAGGTTTATTGCCAAATGTTTCTCCTTGGCTAGGTTTCGTGAAAACATTGGCCAGGAGCAGAGATAGCAGAAGATGAAGTTAATGTTATTTTAAATATGTAGAGACTATTAATAGAGACCATAATGAGTTTGTTCATTTGAATCATTAGAGTGATAAATTACAGATGTTTTGAGGATATTGTTTAGAGAAGATGAAGGTTGAGAAGAGAACATTATATTGACAAGTAGAATAGGGGCAGAACCATGAGAAGAGAACATTATATTGACCAGTAGAACAGGAGCAGAACCCTCATCTCTATGTTCACGCCTGTCTCGTTAACCCCCTGTCAAGAAACCATGTTTATAAACGGCGGCCGCCGCCCACCTCAGCTCTGGAGGCGCTGTCAATCACCCCGGTGTTCCGCACCAGAAACTTGCCCAAACGAGAGCGTTCACTTCCCTCGGGGAAACCCAAGCACCTGAGGTACACAATCACTCACACACACTCTCACCTGTCCGAGCTGCTGTGTGACTGATGGAGTGATGTGCAGAGTGGCAGGGCTTGATGGGATATCGGAGCGCGGGGAGCGCAGGAAGGACCTGCGGCCACAGGGGAGGCTTCGCCGTCGCTCAGGAGCTTCTCTCCTGTGGGGTCTCAGGAACAGACCCACGACCCACGACCCACGGTGCCTCTGGTCTGACACACATGGGGAAATTGAGCTGATCTGACAGTTATAAGTAAAAAAAAAAAAAAAAGTGTAGTTTGAGTAGGAATGTTTGCCTTCTAATAGGTTTTGTCATTTCAAATAGTGGAATGGGGGGCAAAAATACAGAGAAAAGCAAGGAGTGAAACTAATAGAGTACAGTTAGAAAAGCTCCTATGGGTTTTTTTTTGGCAACACTGGTATCTTTAGACGAGATGCCGTTCCCGAAGGTTTGACTGGTCCCTCTGCTCATGCCACCTCTCTCGTTCCTTGAAGTCAATCCTCCCTTCACAGTTTTAGAGAGAGGTAATGCGTAAATGGCGCAAATGTGTCTTTTTGAGCTGTAAACTAAATGACATGACTGTACTGTGATGAGACACATCAATGCTGATGTTAATATTGACTAAATTGCCATTTTTATCAAAATTGCCATTTTATGGGTTGAAAATGGCTCAACACGCCATCTGCTGATTAAAATCATTCAAGGCCGATGCTGACATAGACTCAGAGTCAGCCATTATTTACGTCATAGAGTACACTCTCAACCCCTTCACGCCCCCCACCCCCTGTCAGCCCCCTGCCCACCTTTTAGCATTTTTCTAAATGATGAAGTGGGTTGAGCTAGCTCAGAGCTGGGGGTGAACTTACACTTTAATCATCATCAGTTCAGAACATACCCATCCTTCCTCAGAGGTACGGTCATGCAATGCTAACTTGATGCTGGAATTGCCCTCCATTTTGTCCCTGTTCCCTGTTCCCTAATTTCTCAAAATGGAGGGTTGGGGGGGGGGGGGGTACCCCAAAACACCCCGAAAAGGTTTGAGCATTGGCATGCCGTCTAGAGCGAGGCCCACTCGTGCTCCTCTCTCGTACGCAGGACGTGTCATTCATGAAATGGCTCCATTTATCTTGTGACGGGCTGCTAGTGGATAAATGGTGATGTAGTGTCCGGTAGTGACTGCTGGCCTGGTCTGGTCTGGTCTGGTCTGGTCTGAGCTAGAGCACTGCACCGTTCCCATATCCCCTCGCTCACCCACGCTCGCTCTGCACGTCACCTCTGAGATGCATGCCCACACTTCACCCAAACACTAATGGCCACCGTCATCATCCAGCCTCCAGCGTTCATTACGTTGTTCACTTAAATGTACTGGAACACTTTTTCAGAATTTAGTTTTTAGATTAATAGTTAATCGAACACCCCAAACCACTTTGTGAACGGAGTGGTTTCTAGTAAGAAATCTGATCGATGTGAAACATCCAGTTAATTTGGTAGATGTAACCAGTGTTCATAAACATGTGCTGTTCAATGTGAATTACAAGTGGACAGACTCTTCTCTGTTTTAAGAATAATATTCATAACCTTTACATTAATTACTTTTACAAATGACTTCTTCTCTGGCTTTTACAGTATAATTATTATTCTTTTCATCCCTAATCATTACTATTAATATCATTATTAATACTCTCTAAATGTCTGGAGTGTGGCATGGAATTCTCCCAGGATGCATTGTTCTTTTGCTTTGTTACTTATGTTGAATGTGTTTTTGTTGTTCACATTTGTTGTGGTATTTGTGATGATGTATGTCGCTGAAGACATACCGTTTCTCAGTGTGAAGTGTGTCTAGTTTTACATGTATGGATAAGATACATGCCTGCTGGAACAGACACGTCCCATTTAATGTTGATCAGATTCAAGCTGATTGTAAAAGCACCTTTTATCACTGATATTAATCATAGTGTTCATTATTCTGCAGTGGTTAATTTTTGTTGTGTGCATCCCCCTGAATGAATCTTCCAACTCGTCACTGTCATGTTCACCTATACTGTGCACATGTGGGTGTGTCCTGACACACAAACTGAAAGGGTGCCACACACACACACTTTTACTGTATGCTGTGTTCCACTCCTCTAAATCCACAATCCTCACTGTGCAGTGCATGTCTGCTGTGACCTCTCAGTGTGGCAGAAGTCACTGCCCACACGAAAGCATCACACTCCACATCAAACTGCAAAGATGCATCACGTCATTCGTAGCTGCAGGACAGTATGCCGAAACACAGCTATGGGTGGACATGGTAAAAAAAACAAAACCAAATAATACAGTTCCCCCTATACGACCGTTGACCTTTTGAACCCCTTTTTGTTTCCACTACATTGTAGCTACAGCCTGCAGTCTGCCTCTGGTTACAGCTCCCACATCTCAACCTCCATGTCCAGGTATTGATATGATGCGCAGCTCATCTGCTGGGACGGCACCCCAGCTGCAGTGGTGCCATCGGGGCAGTGTGTCCTTCTCTCTCCCCCCCCCCCTCCTCTTAATGCCAGAGTAACCCCTCTTACCCCCAGAGTAACCCCTCTTACCCCCAGAGTAACCCCTCTTACCCCCAGAGTAACCTTCCTGCCCCAGTCCTCCTACCCGACCTGCCTTTCCATCTGATCTACTCTTGACAAAGGATGACGCGATTGTGCTTTCTGACTGTAGCTGTTTTTAACCTCCTCCTTAAGGTCACTTTGACTCTTAACTGACATATGTGTTAAGATAATGGTATTGCTTCTTTATCCTCACAGCTACCATTCAAAAAAGAACAAAGGAACTTAAAAGAGAACTAAACAAAAGGCCCCTTGGTTCAATCAAATTGATTTCTTTAGTTTGAGAACCCTTCCGACAGTGGTACAGGCGGTAGAGAAGTCGTTTAGTAATCAGAAGGTTGTTAGTTCAATTCCCTGTCGAAGCGTCCTTGAGCAAGACACTGAACCCCTAATTGCTCCTGATGTGCAGTGTGCCATCAGTGTAAAATGTGTATACATCCTTGTAAGTCGCTTTGGATAAAAGCGTCGGCTAAATGACTAAATGTAAATCCTTCTCTCTGTCCTTCTATAATGGCTGGTATGGAGGCTCTAACTCTGTCCTCGTGATATGGCAGGCTCTGTTCCTTTCTCTGCCTCACTCTCTTCTTCTTCTCTATCTATCTGTCTATGTGGGTCTCTGCTAGTATTAAAAAAGCCACTAAACTTTGAGTTAAACTGGGTCTGGTGGAGGGGACAGCCGTGCAGGTAAGACAGCAGCATCTCATGCATCTGCTGGTGCATCAGGTCCGTCTGCTCCTAACATGGAGCCGGTGGTGGAACTGTGGGATTAATGTTCTCCAGCAGGTGTCACTAACACATGTGTGTTGACACAGTGTGTGGACGTGTGTAATGCAAATAACATTTACTCACTTACTGTGCTGAATTTGAAGTATTTTAAGTTGCATACTATTTCAATGAGTCAGCATTTGCAGTCGTTTGTACCTTTGTTCATTTACACTCATTCATTTACATCCACTTATATGGATGTAATCTGTAGATGAGAATGTTAGTTTTTTTATGATATTTATATATTGACACCTGGTATGGAGCAGTGATGGTCTTCTATATTATTTTGCATATAACTTTATAGATAAACGTATTAGTCATCTGTCATTTTGGTTGCATTGAATTTGCATTATCAATCCTTGTGTTCTCCCACAGCCAGTACATGTCGGGTCCACCAATGCAGCCACCACAGATGCAGCTACCCCCTATGCAACATCCCCCTATGCAACATCCCCTATGCAATATCCTCCAATGCAGCATCCCCCCATGCAGCTTCCCCCAATGCAGCCACCACACATGCAACAGCAGCCCATGCAGCCACCACACATGCAGCCACCACACATGCAGCAGCCACCACACATGCAGCCACCACACATGCAGCAGCAGCCCATGCAGCCACCACACATGCAGCAGCCACCACACATGCAGCAGCCGCCCATGCAGCAAAGCTCCATTCAGATTCCTGTGGGCCCCCCACCTCAGCAGCCCAAAATGGTCAGCACTGCTACCATCGTGCCTAGCGCCTACCCCACCACTCCAGGTACAGGCGTGTGTGACTGGGTGTGTCATGAATTATCCACTGGTAGCAACAGTAGTGTAGTAACCCAATCTAAAGTCAATGTTTTTTCTGGTATGATTTCTATCCCAACCATATTCACATAGTCATGTCTCTAGCCATGGTTTGCTTATGTGGCATTTTGATGCTTTTTTCATGAGAAATATTGTTCTATATTCGCCTCTAGAGGGACTACAGTCTTCTTGTGTTCCCCTGAGGCAGTTACTACAATTACGGTGACTCTCTGACTTCTCATTCTCTCGTCTCCCCCAGCTCCTGCCCCAGCTCCTGCTCCTGCCCCTCCCCCGGCCCCCGCTGCCCCCGCCTCCCCGCCAACCGCCCGCCCTGGGTGACGGACGACAACTTCGCACAGAAGTTCGACCCCGGCAAGACCACCAGCACCAGCACCAAAGTACAGCCTCTTCCTCAGTCCGCTCCCCCTCCTCCTGCCTACATCCCAAACCCGGGCCCTGCCCCAGGCCCCGCCTGCGCCCCCTCCCCCTACATCCCCACCCCCCTCCCACCTGTGGCCCGGGGAGTGGCGCAGAGGGCCGAACGCGTCGCTGCCGGCAGCAGGACACCCATGTGTGGCGCATGCAACCAAATCATCAGGTAAACCACCCATGTGTGGCGCATGCAACCAAATCATCAGGTAAACCACATCATGTGTGGCGCATGCAACAACATCATCAGGTAAACCACCCATGTGTGGCGCATGCAACAACATCATCAGGTAAACCACATCATGTGGCGCATGCAACAACATCATCAGGTAAACCACATCATGTGGCGCATGCAACAACATCATCAGGTAAACACATCATGTGGCCATGCAACAACATCATCAGGTAAACCACATCATGTGGCGCATGCAACAACATCATCAGGTAAACCACATCATGTGGCGCATGCAACAACATCATCAGGTAAACCACATCATGTGGCGCATGCAACAACATCATCAGGTAAACCACATCATGTGGCGCATGCAACAACATCATCAGGTAAACCACATCATGTGGCCCATGCAACAACATCATCAGGTAAACCACATCATGTGGCCCATGGAGATAGAGAGGACATTGGACTGTCGCATTGCAGGCAATCTGTTGTGTGGTGCAGAGTCTGGGAAAACAGCACTGATGATGGGAAGACCCAAATTGGAAATTTCAGTGCTGGTTTGAGTGTGTGTGTGTGCCTTCCTGCTTTAGTACTTGGCTGTAGTATGCAGTTATGTAGTCAGTGTGATATGACTTACTTAGTTTGTACCTCATCATGCTATGTTTTTCACAATCTTGAGAAAGTATAATCTTAATCACGTGCAAATGATATTCAGAAGAGGAGAAAATACTTTCAACGAGTTCAGTAGATCGAGTTTGAATGTTTAGTAGATCGTTTTCATTTTGACATGTCTTGTCTTGGTCAGCCATTCAGCAAAACACGTGCTTCAGTTCACACCGACTGCGCACACAACAAGTGTGTATGTGAGAGCTGTTGCTTCATCGCTGACGTGTTTGCGTTCTCTCCTGGTGTCTTCCCCCCCTCAGAGGACCTTTCCTGGTGGCCCTGGGCCGCTCTTGGCACCCGGAGGAGTTCAACTGCCACTACTGCAACAACTCTCTGGCTGACAACAGCTTTGTGGAGGAGCAGAACAGCGTGTACTGCGAGAACTGCTACGGCGAGTACTTTGCCCCATCCTGTGCCCGCTGCAACACCAAGATCATGGGGGTGAGTGCACCGCGCACACACACACGTACAGCTGGGACCCAACACAGTGCACCCGCATGTTGTTTCGTGAGCCCGTCGTGCGGGCGAACAATCACTGTTTTTGTCGCTGTTTTGTCAACAGGAAGTGATGCATGCGCTCCGGCAGACTTGGCACACCACCTGTTTCGTGTGTGCTGCGTGCGGGAAGCCCTTTGGAAACAGCCTGTTCCACATGGAGGACGGAGAACCGTACTGTGAGAAAGGTAGGCCATGCACCCGCTGTTTCTACAGAAGGGCAGGCTCTTACACGTTGCGTGCCATTCAGGCTTGTGCCAACCTATCCCCTGTGTTCACTCTGTCAGAGACCATGGAGAGTTATTGTAGCCTTTCCTGCTAGAGCATGGCACCACTGGAGTCAGTGCTTTTTGCATATTCTAATACATGTACGCATTATTTGTGCATTATTTGAAAGCGTTTGCGTGTTTTTTGGTAAGAAATAGATATGTTTTCGTCCTCCGGGGTGTTCCATTCTCTAAATGGCTTTCTGTCTGGGTGTGCAGATTACATTTCCCTCTTCAGCACTAAGTGCCATGGCTGTGACTTCCCCGTGGAGGCCGGGGACAAGTTCATCGAGGCTCTGGGGCACACCTGGCACGACACCTGCTTCGTCTGCGCGGTAAGAATGCTACTCTGCAGCTGTAGTCTCCAGACAGAAAACTGTTTTTTTTTACATTGATTGTGAAATATTCATGATTCCAGAGGCAATCCAAACGTGCGCTCCTGTGGGAGGGTGAGACATGATCCCTAGTTTGAGATTGAGGCACAGACTGGGAGGGTGTGTGTGTGGAGGGTGTGTGTGTGGGGGGGGGTGGGGGGGGTGCTGACATTGCTCTTTAAATAGAAATGTATACCGATGACATTGAAAGTTCCCTGTGACGTAACTTTAACAAACAACACGTTTCATTTTGTCAGCGTTTACTCCCTTTGTTTAGCAAGACATGACAGACAGCCATTAAAATGGTCACTCAACGATTCAACCTCTTGTCTCTGCTCTGTGTCTTCCTCAGGTGTGCAATGTCAACTTAGAGGGCCAGCCATTCTACTCCAAGAAGGACAAGCCTCTGTGCAAGAAGCATGCTCATGCCATCAATGTGTAGATGCCCCTGTAGAGAAGAAACACAGTCATGGGCGACACTATAACGTGCCAATGATCTTATTATTATGTACTGGCAAAGCACATTTCAGAGAGAACATTAGTGTCCGTGAAAATAGAACATCACATTTGACTTAGAATGATGATTACAACGATTCTAATGTAACAGTACCATGAAAAGTATGATTGATAAATGTTAAGCCATAAGTGACCTACTGGTTAAACAATGTATTTATTTCAGAACTAATATATTATTGTGCTTCTACTGACCTGAAATCTCAAAGATCCAACTCTGTTATTTAACCTTGACATTTGATCTATTTATATCTGAATGCGAGACCAGTCTCAGTCAGTGTCCACACGAGATTCACAAACAGATTTAAGCTCCATTGCCATAATACATCTCCACAGAAGATGAAATGTTAGGAATTTGGTTTAGTCCATCCTTTTTTTTCTCAAAATGATTAACTGTAACCACAAAGCATGGAGGAGTTTGTTTGAGTATTTTAGCTTTCACTTGATCAGCTTTCTTTACTTCACATAAGAGCTGTACACTCCTGTATATATGTTTGGCCTTTATTTTTATCTCATCAGAAAGGACAGATAGACATTGGGGAACAGTTCCCTAAGCCAAATGACCTTTCCGTGAATGTTATGTGCCTTCATGTAGGACCTGAATATACATACAATTGGATTTATGCAAAAAAAAAAAATGTATCAACATAAAGGGTGAATTTCAGATCTATTAATTTCCCTCTGACACTCACGGTTTCCTTAGACAGTATGCAAGTCTTCTTACAGGTTAACCCATTTTATATATCAACATGTACTTTGTGTGAAGTGCTTATGATTGTGTATGGCTGTACATGTGTGTGTATGAGTGTGCTTGTGTAGTGTGCAAATATCAGTATTAACATGTTTGTGCCAGTAGATTAGTTTGTGTGTGTGTGCACATGCTGGTGACATATTTGTCTTTCAAGTGAAATATAACAGAGGACACTGCCTTGGTTGTTTTCATCTGACTAATGATAGATTGAATTAAACTACAAATGAACAGGAATACAAATGATGTGAAGTTATTGGCCATTATTGTTATTGTTGTGTGTAGTTTTCAGTCACAAGGGTGCAACCAAGCTGCGGACCTTAATTACGATCCGTTTATAACACTGTTTATCTGTTGTAATATCACATTGCTGTTTTTTTCCCATGTTATGAATTCAGTGATAGTTTGTACCTCTATGAACTACTCAATATTTGTAACAACTAAGTGCGAATTAACTTTCCATCGTGTTTGACCATCTTAGTATGTACTGAAATTGTGCATCAACATAGTTTACACTTGGACTTTTTAACCTTTTGCGGGGGAAAGTGAGGACTTGCTTTTGTTTTAACGGGATGAAAGAAAGGGCTATCACAAATATGATGGGTTTGGTGAGGCTGGGTTATAAAGAGTCATTTTCAAGCGATACATTTTAAAATGGATGCTCTTAAAATACATTGAAAAATTGTGTTACCCTGAAAGGGTGAGTATTGACATATTCATACGTTCAGTATTTGGCTGAATATTTTACACTGTCAGTCAATGCTATTTTTAAATGATAAAATAGTGTCACATTAGATCAGTAGGCTTCTGAAGGACCACATCCATGTGCCATGTGAATTTCAAATTTTTTATTTTTTTTTGATTTCCCATAAAAAGACGAAGGAAATGGAACTGAGATTTAGTGGTTATCCCGTCAGTGTTCTGCATCTGCACCTCCAGATAGATCTATAGATCAATATAGATCAATATAGATATTAATTCACTTCACAAACCATTCCCTGCCGTTCATCCCTGAACTCCTTTCTGCATCTCATTCATTCCATTACAGCAAGCAGGTTTTTATAAGGTGTAGACCCCCCTCACCTCAGAACACATGTGTAAACGTATTTTCCTTCTCTTTCATATCTTGGCATAGTGCCCTTGGTCGTATCAATATTTTAAGTAAAACTAGCCACTGATTTGCCCTGTACATGTGGCCTATTGTGGGTCCTTCAGGTGAGACAGCCTTACTTCTTTTGTTTTCTCTTTTGCACGGCTGTACCTGTATCTTACACAGTAGCATGAGTTTGCAAGGTGCTTTCAGTTGTGCCATTAGGACTGTTTGTGCATCAGTCTTGAGTGGTGAGGTGGAGGAGTTATTTATGAAACATATAGCCTACTAAAGAGATTTTTTTGATTGTTTTGGCATAAGGAGACAACCTCTCTTAATAATAATAATTGATTTGCTTATTTAAGATGTTTTCTAAGCGGTCTCTTAGATATTACTATGATATGGCCTTGACTTTAGGTAGTTCTGTACTTAAAATGTCTGTTGTGTTTGATATATTGGTATAGGGTTTTCATTGTTTTTTATTTGATGTAACAACAAATGCCACTCTATAATATTTTCCATTGTATGCTTTTCTGAGTTGTACAGCCAGACTTTGCTGCAAGTTTTCAAACAATCTGATATCAAAGAATGTCTCCTTAAATTACATGAATGGGTGGAAATGAAATGATCATAGCTTTGTGGATGTTTTGATGGCCTTTGCCTCCGGGTGCTAATCACTGGGAAGCTCTCAGTAACTTGGTCAAGGAGAGATGTACCAAGAAGTAGAAGAAGTAGTATTATACAGTGTTTAAACCTATTACAGCAGTTTTATGTATGTCTTAAAGGGAAAAGGAAGAAATCATGTACATCCTATTTTAAACAAAAGGAACTGAAAAGGTTGAAGACATCTTTAAACATATGTATGTTTTTTAATATATGCATGCCTATATCCTAGTGATCACCAGAATAAAAATATATTGCTTACAAATACTTCTACAATGAAATTGTGTTCACTGGAAAAGCTGCTGTACCTTTTTTGACGGTTGGAGGGCTGGTTGAAGCATGTCATTAAAATCTTAGGCTATTTCACATCTGTTTGGCCATGAGGTTTTTTTTTTCAAACTACATGTACATGTGTTCAACATAGTAATACAGTTCTGTAGGGAAATGAGGCAAGGTTGTACATTAGATCCTTAAAGAATAAAAACATATGTGCACTCTGCCTATTTGAAGTAAAAAAATTTAATTCAGACTACGACTCGACGGCCTAATACTCAGCCACCTCACTATGCACTAAAAAGTCTCAACTCGAACAGGGATTGTTCAAGTAGTCGCAGCGAGAGTCTTCTCGGATTGTTTGGCCCGGGCTGTCGCTAGGGGGTGTTACTGGTGGCTTGAGTCAATAGTAGTGCTCCGACAGCGCCTGCATTCGTCTCACTTGGACATTTGCAGTGATTGGAAGGCTGGCTCACAGAACGGAGACGGTGCGAAGCAGTCCATTTACGACAGAAGCGCATCAAAAACAGTGAACGCATTTCCAAACTGGGTGATTTGTTAAAGGCAGTTATCAGCCACGTCTGTCGGCATTCTCTACAGACTGTTTGGGGATTTTTATGTTTATTCACCGATGAGATATTGGTAAGTAAGTGCAAGTGTTCACCTACCTTCTCTGGCTTGTTAGCTAGCAAGGATAGCTTCCAAGCTAATCGAGCTAACGTAAATGCTGTGCCATCGGGGCAAAAGTTTGTTGCGCTGACTAGCCTGCTGCCGTAGGTGTTTTCATCTGAAAAAGTTCTTGCTAGTAAGTTAGCTAGGATAGTTAGCCTACGAATAAACCTGGATGATTTGGAGGTTTTGTTTTTGTTGGGTAAGCATAATATGCGTCCCAAAACGTACACAATCTTTTCGGCTGTTTTAACCTTAGCAGATATGGGTACAGTATCTTACTTTAAGGGTAAAAACCTTATTTGTCATTAGTTTGCAATGTAGTCAGCTAAGTAGCTTTTTATTGTAGCATGGGTTAGCGAGCAAAACTTCCAGTGCTCAGGTCTCAGTGTTGATGGATTGGTACTTTTGTAGCCAGCCTCACAGTTCTGTGCTGGTGGCTACATCAAAGATTTTAGCAATAGCTATCGCTAGGCAGCTAATTTCCCAAACTATTTGCTTTCATTTAAGTTTGTAGATCATCGAGGACAATGTTATTACGTCTACTTTCTTCTTAATGTGTGAATTCATAGGTGTCATGTTTAAAATTTTGATTTGCATTTGCGCATTTCAGAATAGTAACTTAATTGCGCTGGCTTAGAAACGTAATGTATCCCTTGCCAATATGAAAATAATTTGTAACAGTTCTACGAATAGAGCTAGCAGCTAGCGTTGTTTCGACTCGCGAACATTGACCATAGTCAACGAAGCTGAAATTAAAGCGATTCAATAAGATACAAGTTTTTGTTAAACTATTGTGAGATGAATGAAGCATACTCTATTATGATTTTTCCAGTTTGCATTAAACTGTTTGAGGATGATGAACGAGATCAATGCATGGCGTTAACTAACCCTTTTGGCTGCAATTGTCAAGCCTTCTACCATTTACCATGTTTTTCTATACAGTTATTTGATCTTAAACGTTGTGTTAAGTGAGAGGTGTTTGTGGTTTAGTTGTCCCCAGATTACCAGCGCCACGGATGACCACACGTGACATTTACCTTTAGATGTGTGTAAGATGTATCGAACTACAGTTTTTAGACACAAATGCTTCCAATGAAATTAGAACCATCTAATTCTGTCTTTAATTTGCCATAGTGTAGTTGAAAATTGATGTATACAGCGTTGTGAATGGCGAAAGTTCACGACTAAACGTTCTTAGTTCCTGGAGTCTTTCTCCCTCTCTTTCTTCATCCACCTTCCACGCTGCGGGCATTTTTCGGGTCTGGAACATGGGGAGGTCAAAAAACAGATGTATGCAGAGCCTGTGAAGCTGTCTGCTTGAAGGAGGGGAGGAGAGACTGGGTTGAGAGGAAAGGCATGCTCTGGGAAAAGACTGGAGTTATCTTTTTTGGGGGGAAAAAAATAATTCTAAAGGGTTGCATTATACATATGCTGAACAGCTGTGCATTCCTCCGCTTACTCAAGGCACTGCATTACTGTGTCGAAGGCACAGAGAGACAAAATATGCAAACTAGACTGTGTGGGATCACAGGCGATTGGAATGTGGAAGAGGTAGGTTAGATGTGTGTGTGTGTGTGAGAGAGAATCCAAATAAGCAGAGTGTCAACGCTACGGCTCTCTGCCGCGGCTGCTCGTTATGCGCACTGATTGCCCTGATAGGCCGGCCCTTTTGTGATTAAAGACAGGGTGATCAGGGTTCCTTTTCTCATGGGAAAAGGCTCAGTGGTAGAGTCATGATTGGAATTGCCTGGCAGTCTTTATTTTCCTCTGTTGAAAGTTACTGGGGTTATATCTTGTATTTTCCACCTAAAGGTGGCCCCCGTGGATGTGGTATAGGGGTTTGATATGAATTTCAGTTTGATGGCTGGAGGGGACGAAGGTGGTCTGAGTGTTGATATGTTAATATATCCAATGGAGAAGGTGGCTACCTGTGAGTATTGCCAGGCAGATGACTTTAGGGTTCAACTATACCAATGGATTCTCACAGATCATCATTAATCAGCCTGGAGACTGTGCAAGAAGACATCGCCATTTTCTTGCTACAAATGAAGCTGTACAATGACATTCCCGACTAACAATTAACTTCTCATTGACTGTTGCCATGATTTGTCAGTTTGGCAACAACAATGAATGATCCATATTGAAGGCATAGCCTTCCTGGCAGTAAACACCTCCCGTTTTCCATACACTGCAACCACATGTTGACCACATGCATAAAAACACTGATGCAATAATTTGAGCTGTTTTCTTTTGAAATGACTGATCTGTGTGGTTGTGGGAAGGTGTCTGTCTCTCTCCGGTCTGCTTGAGTTGCCCCGTAGCCGTCTGAGTATGTGTTTCAATCTCAGCCGCAGAGAGGTGATGGGGGAAGGGGGCGAGCAGCGGGATCAGATTGCTTTTGGAGACTCCAGTACACTCTGGCGAGGTGACAGTGGGGAGGAAGGTGGTTGTAGAGGGAGAGAGAGAGGGAGAGAGAGAGGGAGGGAGGGGGAAAGAGAGCGGGAGAGGGGCTGTGCGGATCGGATTTCACATCCCAGTGCGTTCCTCAGTCAGGCCTTCCATAAGTCAGGCCCCAAGCCCACACCCCCCCCACCCCACCCCCCCATGGCCCGGAGACAGGATGGCGGAGAAGGAGAGGAAAACATCCCCTCCCCTCCTCATACATCCACCTAGACCCCAGCCCCTCTGGAGCACATAAAACAGAGAAATACTCCAGTGGAAATGTAACCTGTAATCATGAGAATTTGTGTGTGTGTGTGTGTGTGTGTGTGTGTGTGTGTGTGTGTGTGTGTGTGTGTGTGTGTGTGTGTGTGTGTGTGTGTGTGTGTGTGTGTGTGTGTGTGTGTGTGTGAGAGAGAGAGAAAAGGGAGGGAGGGGGGGGGTTGTAAGTGAGAGTGATCTGGTGTGTTTTGTTGTCCATTTGAACTCCAAACAGCCTCATAAGTCTGGTATCAGATGGGCCGGGCCCGGGTAATGGGAGAGTGGGACTGCAGCGGGCCAGCCTGGGGCAAAGAGCCGTTATCAAGAAAGCTCTGTTCTTTAATGGTATTGATTCTGCTTTAAATACACTCACCTCTCCCAGTGAATAATTTACAATGGCAGCAGAAGGACTATTGCAGACAGAGGGACCCAGACATTGGGGAAGTGAATGATTTTTGTCCTCATTGGAGGATGTGGGTTTGGGTCTCACTATGAGGGAGTGCAGGTAGGGTGTGTGGGTTTGGGTCTATGAGGGAGTGCAGGTAGGGTGTGGGTTTGGGTCTATGAGGGAGTGCAGGTAGATTTCAGCATTGTTTTTCCTTTCTTTTTTTATTACGTTTTTTTTTTTAAAGTGTGTTGGGGAGGATCGGGTTACGCTGCTGCTGCCTGTTTGTTTTTTCAGTAGTAGTATCTCTGCTGAAGGTGGCACCTAAAGTGATAACATTCCTGAAGAACTGGAACATTTGACACCTGAAAAAACAACAGAGTGCGACTCCTTCCTGTGGCCGCTTCGCAGTCGGGGACTCTCTACATGTCAAACTACAGGAAGATTTCAGATGTTAGCTACACTTTTAGATAAAAGAATGTCTTGTTTGTGCAGTTGTTTTGTAGTGGAAGGTTTGGAAGGGCTGCGTCAGATAACCCTCTGACTAACATCTTTGTTTGCTGCTGCTGCAGTGGCCAGTATTGTTTTGGTGTGGTTTTACTCTCCTTACAGATAGGCTTGGTTATTTATCCGTGGTCAGACGATGGGCCTGGTTCGGTGGCTCGTGGTGGTGCATGTTTGATCATGTTTGCCAACATAGTAAACAGTTTAATCATGCATCCAATGAAAATACCAGAAATTCTTCAAAACTCTGTCTGGTCATGACTCACCGGTTTTAGCGCTATAGAACCGATTGCAGACAGATTGCGTACAAACGCCAGGCCGACCTCTCCGGCCACTTCCCATGCATTTCTATTTTTAAGGCCAGCTGCAGAGCCCCCCAAGAGACGTCTCAAAGCCCCCAGTTTGTCCAGATGCTGTTTCAGTGTTTAGGGTAGCAGACAGTTCTCTGACTGTAAATGATGTGTACAACTGGAGGTAGATCTGTGTGTTGTAATTAAAGGTATGTCAGCTTAATGGGCTTAATCAAAGTCTTTACAGGCACATCTCGCTACTCGGCAGCCATCTTGGTAACTCTCCTGGGCAGCTATTTCGGGCATCGGGCTCCTATCTAAACGAAGGGGGGGGGGGGGGGGTGGTCCATAACATTGTGAACAGTGGTTCTTCAGCTGCTAAAATACGGCTAAAAAGACTTTATTCTTTGTGTTGACTTGCTCACTATGCATGCACCAAGTTACGTGGCGTGGCTATTACTATGGCAACAGTGGAAAAAAACATAACGTGCAGGGGAGGCGAATCCAACGTTATCCAACAATGTGATTGGCTCTTTATAATATAGGGCAGGACTTACAAATATCCGCCATGTTGTGGATTTTACCCATTCATTTTCTCGTTATTGATTTGTCTCCCCCCTTATAACGTCTCTGGCTTAATTCACAGTCCTGTCGACTTGCAGTTCTTTAAGTACCAGTACTCCAGAGATCAAAGGCTTCTCGCTGGCTCTGGCCGCTGCTTAAATGTTCTCATATTTTGTTTTTGTGAGCTTGCCATTACTCTGCCTCAAACGACCTTCCCTCAGACAACATGCAATTTTAATTTCTGATGCAATATTAATAAACGAATGAAAAGTTTAAAAAAGGAGAAGGGACTTGCAAAGACTGGACAGGGATGCTTACAGTGCAGGCTGTAGTAACGGGTATACCACTGGGATTGATGCAGGTTACCTTTAATGTGTATGAAAGAGATGATGTGTTTATTTTCATACGGGACTAAAGTGCAGCGCTCCTTAGAGACCTTAAACAGCCTCTGTTGGTCCTTCCTGAAAGCCGTGGCACAAACTCACGCGATGGAATCTACTCGCATTCAACCGTCATTTCCTGTTAGGCCTTGAACACACATTCAGGCACACTTTTGTTGCTTACTCCAAACATTATTTCTTCTCCCTCAGTTTCCTGGTGTTGATTTTGATTAACCAAGGGGTTATCTTGCTTAGTGGTGATGTTGTTGCTTCCCTTCCCCGAGCCCCCCACTTTATTATGCAGTGCTTTATGAAGCCATTGCATACGGAGCTCTTTATTATGCAGTGCTTTATGAAGCCATTGCATACGGAGCTCTTTATTATGCAGTGCTTTATGAAGCCATTGCATACGGAGCTCTTTATTATGCAGTGCTTTATGAAGCCATTGCATACGGAGCGCTTTATTATGCAGTGCTTTATGAAGCCATTGCATACGGAGCTCTTTGTTATGCAGTGCTTTATGAAGCCATTTCATACCGAGCTCTTTGTTATGCAGTGCTTTATGAAGCCATTTCATACGGAGCTTCTGCCTTTTTTTTGTCATTTTTTTTTTTTTTTTTTTTTTCATCTAAATGTGTGTCCCATCAGCCCTGGACTCGATGGTCCCTGTGTCAGATGTCAATTCCATCGTTCAGCGTTTTGCCCACCCCTGCTCCTCCAGTGCTCCCACGGCCACAGTACTTCTGCCCCGGGGAGGTAAAAATAGCTCATGGGGGTTTGCTACCACATTGGCGCCTGTATGTAAGCATGCACTGAGCTGTACATTCACCAGCAGCACAGTGGCGTGTCCATGTTCACAGTGACATCATTGTTATTATGGCTGCTATGTTCATGTTTATGAATGTGAAACATCTGTCTCAATGTCTGCATCTCTCCTTTTAAAAATCTAGTCATCCATCTTTATTGTAGAATTCTGATGCATTGAGAGCAGGCTTTCTTTCTCAGTGCTTGGTGCAGCATGGAAACTAGTAGGCCTGGGCTATATCCTGAGTTTGCACTGAATAACGATAACTAGTAGGCCTGGGCTATATCCTGAGTTTGCACTGAATAACGATAACTAGTAGGCCTGGGCTATATCCTGAGTTTGCACTGAATAAAGATAACTAGTAGGCTATGGCATTTAACTAAATAAAGATAACTAGTGGGCTATGGCATTCAACTGAATGCTCCCATCTAGTATGGTTTATATGGTGGTCAGGTCATTTTATGGGTGTGTCCTTATCTGTTCTCTCTCAAAACCTCCCTCAACCTGATCTGGTCTTCTATAACGTAACCAATGGGCAGTAGCTGGTGAAGGGCTAACGGTGTGATATTTATATGATCAAAGCGTCAGAAGGCTTTCCACACCAAGTGGGCTGTTTTCCATGGCAGCATTGTAGTGGTTTTGACATCACAGCGTAGCCTTTACCAGTGTTTATAAAGGTGACGCTCACTGTGTTCCTTAATCTCTCTCTCTAGTGTCCAGGATTTAGTGATATAGTGGGATAATGGCCAATGTGATTGGTCGTGTGGGGACTTGTATCAAAGTACGGACCAATTGGACTACAGGCCTAATGTCCTGCAAAGTGCAGTTCATGTAAGCAGAGCGACAGCTTACAACTAGTCAGTCAGCCAGTCAGTCATGTAGCCAGTCAGCCAGTGTTGGGAGTCAATCCTTTGGTTTTGGTTCTAAGCACCCTTGACGGTCAAGCACACAACAGAAGAACTTTTACTCCAGAAAGGTTCTTTGTTCATGCCTGCCGATGAATAGTTCCATTTAATGTGGCAGTGGTGGTGAAGTAGTGGCCACAGAAAAGAACTTCTTGCCTGAGGGTCTCTGATATGGGCAAATCCCTTGACTTGTTCAAATACTTTATCTGACAGGAGAACTGATAAAGCAGCACTCTCCCATCCCCTGTCTACCTGCGCCAGGTGCCTTTGAGCACTGTGATGTCATTGTGATGTCACTGTTGATGTCACTGTTGGCGTGCGCAATGACCCATCCGTCAAGCACACCGGCCGCTTTATACTGCTGTTGTTTTGGGTAAGTGTGTAAGGTCTTTCACAGCAATGGCCCTGTACACTCAGATACTAAGCCGTACCCTAGCTAACACTGCTGTCAATAAAGGACCAGTGCATTCAGTTTCATCTCTGCTGTGGTTCAACGCAAGGTTCTATAACCGAGGAGATTTAAACACCTTGTTCTCCGAACACCTGAAGAGGAAATCTGTGACGGCGAGGTCAAAGGAAATAAATACTGCCTTTTATAAAGGACACCTGATTAGGCCTCAAACTGGGAGGACGGAGGACCTAATAGTAACTTATTTTCTTAGGGTACTAAGAAGAGCTTCTGGTTCCTGTCTCTGGTCAGGTGGTGGACCAGTTGTGAGAGGGATCTAGGCTGGAGCCAAGTCATGCTCTTCCACTTATATCTCATTCCCACTCACCCTGAAAGCCATTCATGTGTCGCTATTGTACGGTTCTGGTGTTGTGTGGGAATGGATGCCAAGCGGTAAAGTCGAACCGTTAATCTATTAGCGAATTAGTAACATTAATGATAATCCCAATGTTCCATTTGCATGAAATAATAGCTAGATATCTAGCTGATGTTACAGTCCTCAATGTAAGATGGTTCCCTAAGATGGAGAGAGCTAGGATGGTTAATAGCTAGCACAGTCTCTGTAGCAAGGTTAAACTGGCATGAGACCCTCCTAGATGGCTAGGATGGTACATATTTAGGTCAACTTGCATGTGACCTTGCATGTGACCTTGCATGTTTTTTACATCTCACGGAGGTTTGCGCTCCGTAGCGTCCCACTAAATACAGTCAAGTGGGAACACAAACACCCGTGACTGAGTGGGAATGTGTTCTCTATTTATTCCGTGTTGTTTTTGCCTGATACATTAATGGGTTTGGTGCAAGAGGCTTTACTGCAGAGGCTTTCCATGCAGGGTGGGAGCATCCCTGGTTGCCTGTGGGTCTGACAGCCTGAGCGCTGTCTGGCAGAGCTGAGGGGATCGTGGAAAAAAGGTGGCAAACTGTTTATAACATGGTCTTAGTTGGGGATCAAGATGAGCCCTGTGTTTAATAGTGAAGTGTCCCCAGTCAGAATGCTATTTAGACTGGGACTGTGTCTTAATCTGCGTCTGAGAAAAGCGACCCTCTTTGGGGTGTTTGGTCTCCTCTGTGTTGGCAGACAGAAAGATTGCATTAGCTGCACCCTCCCTGAAGTGATGGATGTGTTGTGTAGCTTGTTCCGCTGTGATTGAATGCTCTCGGGTGTCTGGTTGACCCTTTGGTCTTTTTCGATGCTTCGAACACCTCATCGGGTGGATGCAAATGGCACCTTCCCAGCCAAATGGCCGTCTACGCAGCAGGGTCATGCAACCTCCTCAGCTCTTTTTATTCCTAGTGGATGCTGTTACCCTGAACGGGATGAATTACTCCCCTCTCCCCTCTCTATTACTCCCCTCTCCCCTCTCTATTACTCCCCTCTCCTTTATTACTCCCCTCTCCTGCTTTCTCTGTCTGTCTCATTCCTTCCATTTCTCTCTCTCTCCCTTCCTCCCTCTCTCTTTCTCCCTCTCTCTGTCTCCCTCTCTTTCTCTCTCTCTTTCTCCCTCTCTCTCTCTCTCTCTCTCTCTCTATGTCTCCCTCTCTCTCCCTCTCTTTCTCTCTCTCCCTCTCTTTCTCTCTCTCTCTCTCTCTCTCTCTATCTCTCTCTCTATGTCTCCCTCTCTCTCCCTCTCTTTCTCTCTCTCCCTCTCTTTCTCTCTCTCCCTCTCTTTCTCTCTCTCTCTCTCTCTATGTCTCCCTCTCTCTCTCCCTATGTCCCTCTCTCTCTCTCTGGTTTCTCAGTTGCTTCGCTCCCCCGTCCTGGTGACAGTCTGTCTGGCCGTGGGAGCCTGCGGAGCCTGTGGCCATCTAATACCTCTCTGTGAGGAGCTGCAGGTCACCGGGGCATATATGCCCGATCCATAATGCACTCGTGTCCCAGAGTAGTGTGGCACAGTGAGAAATGATCACTTCTGTCCGCCCCGCTGTCCTGCATCAGTGGACCTGAAGTGCTACCGGCTTTTGGCTCGGTCAAATTAAACACAATCAGTGTAATGCTTTGCCATTGCAAACAGTCGCACGCTCCTGCTCTTGTAAAGAGAGTGGCATTTTCTCTGAAAGTGTCAACATCATACATTATCACAAGGCTTCCAATTGCAACTATAACATTATATTGTGATTTTAAAAAAACAATAATTCATTGTGATAAGGTGTACTATGTCAAAACATGCCTTGTCAAATATGATGACGTGTTGACTGTATGTATGTATGTATGAATGAAGTGGATCTGAAAGAGTTGATAATTTTTTCCGCGTAGTCTCTCAGTAGGTCAGAATTGCTTGTAGGACGTTGTCAATGAAGTGAACAGATACCAGTAGTTGACTTTTGCAGTGATGTGATATAAGGGCAAAGTGCAATTATACTAAAAAGTTTTATCTTTCGAACTAATAATAAAAGGAAATCACATCTTGCCTTTATATTAATTCACATTTTTGCTCAGTTATTATATCATATGTCTCCCTGACCACACTGAAATGCTCATGTTAACCGTTCCAGGCTCCCTTCTCCCGGCGGTGCTGAAGTGCCGCCCATGGTGCCTTGCTGAGCGTGACCTTGCTGAGCGTGACCTTGCTGAGCGTGACCTTGCTGAGCGTGACCTTGCTGAGCGTGACCTTGCTGTTCGTGACGGGTCAGTCATCTTCAGACCATCAGCACCCTCCATCTCAGCAGGACCTCCCACGGCCAACTGAGAACTACCCATCATGCCTCAGGAACATGGATCAACCAATCAGGTGAGAAGGCCCAGATACTGGCAAAACTCGAAGGCGGAGTTGAATACTACAGTTGCAGCTGCTACTTGTCGAGACATAGAGATTGCGATGTGGTCAGGAGGTACTGATACATTACCGGGAATTCTTTACCAGGTGGACGCCTCAGATGGTTGATGGATTGGTAAATGCAAACGAAACCCACACAGTCCTCTGCAAACTGCAGTATTGGGATTTATTGCGTTGTGTCGTACCATTGACACGGAACTTCAACTTATAGATATCTCTGTGGAAGAATGCAGATAGAACGCATTGGACAGATACAAGTCTGGCTCCAAACTTGGGCTCTGGACTTTCCTGCCCTTATCTTGTGTGTAAGATAGCTGATCTGTCCAACCAGGACCTTGCAAGGATCTCTTGTAATTTGTTGTGACAAAAACTGAATTTGATGTGGTAATTCTCAAACAGTGCAGTTTAAAATGCAGTGATTTTGAAAAGTTTTTTTTTTTTCTATCATAAATAATGCAAAAAATCCCATGACGTGGCAATATTGTGGTAATACGTGAAAGTTCTTTGAGTCCTTGAATTTTATTTGCAAGATTGCAAAATTCAGGAATGAAATGTCTTGGCTCCCAGTCACCCACCATGGGCTGACTTCTCAATTAGCTACTGTAACCATGCCAACATGAAACTGAGTGAGACTGAATTTCATCAGTTAGCTACTGTAACCTATGCCAACATGAAACTGAGTGAAACTGAGTGAGACTGAATTCCACTGACATCGGTCTCAAATGGTGTTCTGTCCGTAATGGGCCATTATAAAATGTTCCTGTTGGGTTCCAGTCCACAGGGACTTCTGTGCCTCTGAGTATGTTAGGCATGTTTACTGTGGGTGAACCTACTAGTGGTTGGCATGTTTGTGGTATTTCGGTGTGTGTGTGTGTGTGCGCGCCCGTGTGGGAGAGAGAGGGGGTGAGAATATGCTTGACTGGATGTGTGTGTGTCTGGGTTCCCGCAA